>NC_081547.1:25903515-26075209 GCF_901000735.1 Corylus avellana
AATAAACAAAATAAAGTATTATTGAAACAAAAAATAAAATTTTATAGCAGGCATATCTCAAAATTAAACTGAGCAAATATGGATTAGAGGTGGCTCTGATACCAAATGTAAGAAATTGAATATATATAAATGCTAATTAACAATATAATTAGTAGCGGAAATTTAATATATATATGTATATGTACCTCCAGCCATTGCTTTGCTCAAGCAGCTTGAAGAACGACTCCACAGCAATCAAACTAAAACTAAAACAATATTATTGAGAGGTTCTTCTGACCTATGCCTACCAGTGAGTGCCAATTGATGGAATACACAGGCTTTATTTATAGGTAGGTCAGGGGACCCTCAATTAGAGCTGTTACCTTAATTATTCCTCCCATCAAGGAATAAAAAATCAATCAATACAGCTAATTGATTCCACAAACATTAAATCATTAATTAAATCAAATACTTGTTCCACAAGAATTAAATCAGTCATTTAATTCATAATATTTGATTTACATAATAAGCTTCAAATTGGAATAGAATATTGAACACCGTAATTTTATAATTACAATAATATATGTGATATAAGGGAGATACTTAAATGGAATTTCTTACACTCCATAAAAGGAGAAAGGGTAAAAGGGTACCTTCGTTCTGCCCAAAGCCAGGGTGAGTATGGAGAAAATCACATGAGAAACGGCCAAGACGAAGATGAACACATGGAGCTGGTGAATCGCATATGCAGACATGAAGGCCACTTTTCCCTGCAAAATAGGCATCCCAAATGATTATTCCATAGAATTAAATCATTTAGATCTTCATTGGTAATACCCATTTGGAAAGAAAGAAAGAAATTACATTTTCTTTGCACTTGTCGTATCCTTTTGTAGCTAATCTCCGACGAGCAGAGAAGCCAGAATCCAAAAATTGGAGCAGTTTCCGACCATTGCTGTCCTCAGAATCCTCGGAATCTCCAGAATCTTTGTTGGTTGTCTCACTCTTCACCGTTTCACAGGGATGCCACGTGGCTCCGACTCTCTTGGGTATGCATATGGTAGAAATGGGATCTTGTAACACTGTCAGAAGCAAGGATATGAATCCCAACAGCATAAGCTCTGCCCAAAAAAACGCATGAAAGAAAAACGGTTAGGCGACTGAATCCTGATCGATCATCTTAATGTGTGAGGTAGAGAATCTAGAGATACCTGCTTTGATCTTTTCAAGCGCTTCGTAAAGAGCTCGTTTGTGTTTGTTTTTTAGCCACTATTAAAGGAATCAAGAAATGATTTCAGCAATTAATTAAACAACACAAACAAAAACAGAGACTGTGAGCAGAGCAGAGCAGCTTACCTTTCCAATAGCATGAAGAATATGTTCAATGAAGATTGAAATGGCAAGCAACACGAAGCACACCGCCGCAACTGCCCATGTTGAAGTTTCCTCCATTGTACTTTCCTTCTCCTTGCCCGCCATGACCACAGTTTATGTGTGTTGCGGAAGCTCTGTTTATAAGAGATTACAGAGATGAAAGTGGAGGCCAACGCTTTCCGAAGCAGCTCTCTGGGTGTATATATATAGTAACATTATACACGTGTTTGGGGAGTGTCTGTTATTTGCTAAATATTATTATTATTTTTTGTTTAACGTTAGAGGGTTGATTGTGATGCATTCCTCATTTCTGATAGAGTATTGAATAATCAAATGTTTTAGTGCAATTTATAATTTTAAATTTTTAAAAATTGGATCTAATTATATTAACTAATCATTCACTCTCTTCTTCTTCTTTTTTTCTTCTTTTTTATTTTTTTTATTATTTTTTTATTTTCAACTAATCATTCACTCATATACTACAATTATAATGTAGAACTCAATTTTTTATATTTACTAGCTTAGAGTCCGTGCGTGATTATTCATTATAATTTGATTTTAAAGCTTAAAACACATCAATATATTGTTGAACATAGTGACACAATTACACATAAGTTTGCATGAATATATAAATCACATAAAAATATATTATCAAAAAAACCATATATAATTTTAGTTTTAATCTATTTAAAATAAAACATATTAAAAAATTCTCATATGTGTAATTTAAAACCAGCTGAAATGAGTTAAAACATAAGACCCATAAAACATATTAAAATATTTATTCTCCTAGGAGTAGTTTTATTTCTTTCATCAAAGAAAGAGATAAAAAATCGTAGAATGAATATTGAAACACAAAAAAACATAATAAACAACAAAGTCAATTAAATTTACAAAAGAACAATAAGAAATTTGAGTGAAAAATAATATATAAATTAGAACATAAAATAAGGAAAAAGTAACTCTAGACCCTATAACAATATATTGAGAATGGTAGCAAAATTGAGAATAACCCTAAACTCAATAGGTTTTTGTGTAATACCTATTATATTTAAATACAAATAAAACTCATAAAATTTTGGACATTTAAAAAATAATATAAAGCAAAATAACACTACAAAAAAATGGCTATTTTCTGACGTGGCAAACAGTACATGATTTTTGCTACGTCAGCATTTTCTGTTGTGCTAAAAAATAGCACTTCAAAAAATTCTGACGTGCCAATTTGACACGTCATAAATTTTTTGACGTGCTAAATATTACGCGTCAAAAAAAAAAAAAAAAAAAAGGGCCAAAATTTTGAAATTTTTCCCCCTTCTTATTTTCCCTCCACTTTTTTACTCTTTTTATTCTTCCCTCTTCATTTATTTTTCCCACACTCTCTCTCTCTTCTCCCTTCTCTCCACGGCAGGTCGAAGAAATTTTTTTTTTTTTGAAATAGGCAGATCGAAGAAATTAGGCAGAAGAAGGAGAACAAAAAGAAAAGGAGAAGAGAAGAACAAAAAGAAAAAGAAAGGGAGAAGAGAAGCAGAAGAAAAAAAAAAAAAAAAAAAAACAAAGAGGAGAAGAAGAAGAAGATCGAGGAAGAAGAAGAGATCGCACAATCTCTACACACCATGGTGCAGAGATGGTGCGATCTCTGCACCATGGTGCAGCTGTGTTGAGAAACACAGATCTGCATGGCAGCTCCTCACGTTGTCGTGCAGAGGAATACGAGAAAAAAAAAATTTTAATTAATAAATTTTTAATTCAAAAAAAAAATCCCAGAAAAATTTTTTTAAAAAAAAAAACTTAATTTTTTAATTTTCTGACATGCGTCAGAACTACCACGTCAAAAAATTTTCTGATGTGGTGGTTCTCTTACGTCAGAAAGTTTTCTGATGAGTGAGACAGTAGAACGTTAGAAAATTCTGACGTTCTACCCACTGGCACGTCAGGAAAAAAATTTTCCTGTCACTTATGCTTCTGACAATCAACACACGTCAGAAACGCCACGTCAGAAAACTCCAGTGAGAAAAAAATTATTTTTTTGTAGTGTAACAAATCTTTTTTTTTTTTTTTATGGATACAAAAATAACAAAATCTTTCACTCAATATTTAATACAATCAAATAAATCATTTCAATCTTCCCTTAATCTAAAAAATACATTAAGACAACCTAAATTCGTTCTCATATGTGTAGTTTAAAATGAAAAGCATAAAAAATAAAAAAAATAAAAATTTTAAGAAAAAAGCACGAAAAAAGTATACTTCAACCGTCAACCTCTATATTTCCATAAAACGATCAAATAAACTTTGTGCAACCGTCAACTTCTATAGGAAAGTGTTTTGAAACGTTGTTGCCGTAGAAAGGGAGGGTGAGTTTAGAGTGAGAGAGACCGATGTGAGTTAGGGTGAGAGAGATAAATATAAGTTAATAAAACGAAAGGTCAAAATGAATTAATTAAGGGAAAAAAAAAAAAAAACTGAACAAAAAATTTCACAAAACAAAACAAAAATATATTCATCTCTATCTAATCTCTAATTTAAAACGGTGTTTGGTACAACAAAAAATTTTCAAGAAACAAACTAAAGATCATTAATTCACAGTTGCCAAAAATTTATATATTAAAGTACAAAGATACATTCATCTCGAATATCTCATACCTCAAATCATAATTCGGAGTCACATATATTTTCATCAAACTGATCAAATAAACTTTGTGCAACCGTCAACTTCTATAGAAAAGTGTTTTGAAACGTTGTTGCCGTAGAAAGAGAGGGTGAGTTTAGAGTGAGAGAGATATATGTGAGTTAATAAAACGAAATGTCAAAATGAATTAATTAAGGAAAAATTGTGTTTTAATAAAGGGAGAGATATTAATGAATTAAGACACTTAATTTATTTTAAAAAATCGTGATTTAGGGTGAGAGAGATAAACATGAGTTAATAAAAAGAATGGTCAAAATGAATTAATTAAGAAAAAATCATACACTTAATTCATTAAAAAAATAGAAAAAGGAAAAACCCCTTTCAATATTTGCACGATTCAATTATTAAAAATTATGAGTAAAAAAATTTAAATTTTTTTTAAAAAAAACATGGACACGTGAGTTAATAAAAAAAAAAAGGTCAAAAGGAATTAATTAAGGAAAAATCATACACTTAATTCATTAAAAAAATAGAAAAAGGAAAAACCCTTTCAATATATGCACGGTTCAATTATTAAAAATTATGAGTAAAAAAATTTAAAATTTAAATAAAATATTGTTGGTGTGAAAAAAAAGAAGTTATAATTTCATTTATATTATTTGTTTTCTTATTTGATTCGGATATTAATAATACTTAATTTATTGAATAATTTATGTATGGAAAACTCTTGAAATATAATCAACACAATTAATTACGTTAATTAATGACCAGAGGTATAAAAAAAAAAAAAAAAAAAAAAAAAAAAAGGGTTCAGATATTAAAAACATGGACACGTGTTGCAATTCTAAGCATTCTCTACGTCAAAACTCGGCTTTTATATATATATATATATATATATATATATATATGATAAGTAAGGTTGGCAAAACAAGCTTACATGTCGAGTTCGTGTCAACCCAGTTAACCTTAAACCAGTTTATGTAAACCCGAACCCGAAAACGTTTATTAAACGGGTCATAACCCGTTTATGATCCGAATCCATTTAACTTAAACCATAATCTTAAAACTATGTATCAAATTAGTGAGTTGTCCGTTAAACTTAAAATTTACTTTAAAACAATTATTCAAAAGGGTTGACCCATGTGACATGTTTATTAAATGGGTCACTCATTTATGATTCAAACCGATTTAACCTAAAACTTAACCCTAAAATTAGGTATCAAGTTCGGGGGCGGTGAATTAAATTGCCAACTCTACTTACAAGATTGCTAGTTCTATCAACCTAAGCTTTTGAAATAACTTTTTTTTTTTTTTTTGGTTAAAGACGGGCGCATTTGAGAAAGTGCACTTTTTTTTCTTATTTTGATTTTGTTTTGAATGATAATTTTTTTTTTTAAAAAAAAAAAAAAGTGAAAGAGCTTGCCAAACACGGCCGTTGTCTCTCAATAATATGTGGTTATATATATATATATATATATATATATATTTGTTCTGTTGATATTGACGTTGGCCTAATCGTATGGCGTTTTGTTTTTCTTGTTTTTTTTTAATTTTTTTCTGGGTGAGGTAGAAGTTGCTAGAACGATGATGTTGTACTTGTCGCGTCGTGGCCTTGATTCTAAGCACGCCGGTGTGCCATGCTTTTTTTTTTTCTTTTTTTTAATTTTTTAATATTAAAAAAAAAATTGCCAGCGTGCACGTTCTATTTTACTTCACTCTATCGCATAAGATTAAACTCTTTCACATTCAAACATGAGCATATACTCAATTAACTTTCACATGCGTAATCTTAAGGGTTTTGATTGGTCCAATTCAGCATTTTAATATATTATTTTAAAAAAAGAAAAAAAAAAAAAAAAAAGAAGCTTCTAGAATTTTATATTGTTCTTCAGTCATCAAAAATCGATCTTCTTGTCTAAAATTCTTTGTGAAATGTATATATACCCAAATCGAAAAATCTAATATTTATTTAATTTTTGTACTTACAATAGGTTGTCTATTATTGCTCTAATATGCACATTAATTGTAATAGGGCAGCTCCATGTAAGAGCTTGCTCAGTCACAAGTTTGAACAAGTGAAACCTGACACCTGTCCAAACAAGTAAAGATTCTCACATAAGTTTTCTTATTGTAATGCAATACAACAATTATATTCCTCAAAATCAAAATCTTTGCAGTATTGCTCTAATACGTTAATTGTAACAGAGCAGCTTCATGTAAGAGTTTGCTTGGTGATTAGCTCGGTGGAGCATAACATCTGTTTAAATAAGTAAAGACTCTCACATGAATTTTCTTATTGCAATGCAATAAAACAACCCTGTTCCTCAAAATCAAAATCCATCACAGTAGAACGAGTCTCTTCTTGGGAGTCTAAATCAAATTATTTGAATTAGCATTCGATCAAGTTTGTCATGCTAGAAGATATGATACTCATATCCTCAGGGAATCCACACATCTTGCATTACTGCATTGACCATATTAAAGCATATCTTAAAGAGTTTTGGGTCATTAAAATGTTACATTTTGTGAAGATGACATGACATCCCATTGAAAAAGTCTTCAAGAGCAGAGAACCAATCGATTGAGAAACAAGTCTAAATGAGATGCTATGATTATTCCAAGCTGTTAAACGCCAATCACTCATTATTCAAGTAGTAGAAAATCTTCACATCTGGGGACACAAATGGAAGACGACTATTCAAATATTCAAAGTCTTTGATATTAATTTTAAGGGTTAATAATTTTTTCGGTACCTGAGTTTTTACTTTTTTATTTTTTCCCTTCTGAGTTTTAAAACATGACAAATCTAGTACCCAACCTATGGGAGAAAGACAAAATCAATACCTCTATTAGTTCCGTCAATCCTACTTAACAGGTTTAGTAAGAAAATCAACAAGGAAAGTTTGGAACCCTAAAAAGTAAAAATAATGTTTTTTTTTTAAAAAAAAAAAAAAAAAAAAAAAAAACGAGCTTCCTCTATTTGGTTGCCGAGAAAACAAGGAAAATAATGTATTGCCGAGTTGACAAGAATTTATTTTTATTTCAGACACTATTACATGTCCAAGTTCTTTCGGATAATTTCAGAGACTAGTTCCAAGCTTTCCTTGTTGATTTTCCTACTAAACCCGTTAAGTAGGACTGACCGAACTAATGGAGGTATTGATTTTGTCTTTTCCCCATAAGTTAAATATTAGATTTGTCATGTTTTAAAACTCAGGAAAAAAAAAAAAAAAAAAAAAAAGTGAAAACTCAAGTATCAAAAAAGTTATTAACCCCAATTTTAAAATTGGACAGTCAAACAGGCAGCACTTCCGACCATGCCCATGCCAAAGATCCCCCGAAGACTTTTCTTCATATCTCTAGGCCTCCGCTCACCGGAAAAGGGAGAAAAAGAGCGTTGACAACGAAAGGGTATTTCAATTTGACTGCATTAAGACTTAAGAGATGTCGTAAATGGTGGATTTGAGTTTTTTAAAATCTAATCCATGTGCTTTACATCCTACAGGACTTCGTGTTTTTACAGAAGCTGACGAGAGTCTCTTGTCTCTCAGAACCTTCGGTGGTCCCTCGCATGGACATTTGCTGCTTCATGATCATTTTCTTGGAAACAAATGCTAATCTCGGAAGTTTCTCGATATGGAAAAAAGTGATGTTCTTACAAGGTAACGCATTGTTCTGTTCTTTTTAGTTACTATATTATATGATACCTAGTATGGTTGAACAGTTTTCTTCTCTATAATTTTTATATTTTGATGAGTGTTTTGTATTTTAAGTTGTTTGTTAATATTTTTGACTTAGAGAACATAAAATAAAAAATCATTAACAAACATGACCTAATTAATTATGTATTTAAACTACAAAATAACGATTAGGATTTTAAGAACTCCATCTTATAAAGTTTTTAATTCTAAAAAATCCCGATTCATAAAAATAATACAAAAAGAGAATTATTTAACAATCACTAGCTATACAATTAAGAAAGCCACGTAATTTTTTCCCTCCAAATCGCTTCAATTCCCACTATCCTATTTAATAAATTTCGGATTTTTTTTTTATTAACCAAATGTTCTAAACAGACACTTGATCATGTGTATATAATATTTTATTTTATTTTTTTCTATTTTAAAAAAGAAACTCTAAATGCCTAACCATTTAACCGTTGACAGATTTATTTCTTCCTTTTGAAAATATATATATATGACAACTACTTATCGAAGATACATGTTGCACAAAAAAACAAAAAAAAAAAAAAACAAGATACATATAAATTTTTTAACGATTCAGATCCATGTTGACATTCCCTCACCATTATTGCAATGGACCACGAGTCAAGAGGCCGGGCTGGCAGTGTAGCTGGAACGGCACTGTACCAGTTACAGTGTCAGCAGCAAAAATTGACTTTTTGCTTAATTTTTTTTTTTTTTTAAAAGTAAAATATTAAAAAAAAAGAAAAAATGATGAGAAAGGGGTGGCTGGTTTTTTAAAAAAAAAAAAAAAATTAAGCAAAAAGTCAATTTTTGCTGCTGGCACCGTAGCTGGAACAGTGCCATTCCAGCTACAGTGCCGGCCCGGCCTGTTGCCAAATATAGCCATAAATTTTTCAACGATTGACATTCCCTCACCATTATTGCAATGGACCACGAGTCAATTAAATACAAGTGGATACATATAAATTTTGTAACGATTGGCATTCCCTCACCATCATTGCAATCGACCACGAGTCAATTAAATACAAGTGGATGCATATAAATTTTGTAACGATTGGCATTCCCTCACCATCATTGCAATGGACCACGAGTCAATTAAATACAAGTGGATTCTTAATTTGGGAAATTAATTATTTTAAAAATTACTATTAAAAAATAAGGATTTTAAAATGCGCTATGTGAAAACACAATTTTTAAAAATTAAATTAAGTGTTTTAAAAAAATCATTGTTTGATATTTAAAATCGTAGCTTTAACTTTTAAAATAGTGTGTTTTTAAAACTGCACATTCTTGCATGCGATTTAAAAATGCACACGCAATCAATATACTTTCTGTGAATTGTTTTAAAATTATAGGAAAATGCTAGGTGTTCTCATGGTCTAACGTGAATATTATTTTTTTTAAATAAAAGCAAAAAAGAAACTCGCCCCACCGATCCCTTATTTCTCTTACCCAATTTTTAGAAAATAATATCCATATAAAATTAAGAGAAAGGGTTAAATACTCCATACCCCCTGGGGTTTTCCAACTTTATTTTTTCGCCTCTGTGGTTTCACTTTTATCACAAGAGGTCCCTGTGGTTTTGATAAGTGACCAAATTAGTCCATCCGTTAGTTGACCGTTTGGACTGACACGTGGACCAATCAGACGTCGACACGTGGCACATATTTAATTTTTTTATTTTCTTTTTTAAATTAAAAAAAATGTATATTTAAAAAAAAAATGGAAAAAACTGGGGGTGGCTCATCTGGCCGCACCAGGGGGTGGCCGAGCCACCCCCTTGGGCTCCAAGGGGGTGGCCGAAACCACCCCCTGGTGCCCTCGGCCACCCCCAATTATTTTCCGTTTCCTTTTTTTTTTTAAATATACAATTTTTTTTAATTGAAAAAAAAATAATAAATTAAATAGGTGCCACGTGTCAACATCTGATTGGTCCACGTGTCAGTCTTAACGGTCAACTAATGGTCAACTAACGGATGGACTAAATTAGTCTTTATCAAAACCCCAGGAGGGTCCTGTAATAAAAGTGAAACCCTAGGGGGGAAAAAATAAAGTTACTAAACCCTAGGGGGGTTTGAGGTATTTAACCCTAAGAGAAAACCTAGTATTCTCCAAAATTATATTTTTGAATCACATTCCCCAATACACTCTTATAAGACTCGGTAGCATTAATTAAGAGATATCACTCATTTATATAATTCAAATGAAATGGAGAGAATAATCTCTTTTTCTTTTTCTTTTTTTGATATGTTCGCACAAGAGGATGGGAGAGATATTCGAATTAGTGATCTCCACGTCATTAAGTGTGGTCCCAGCCGATTGAGCTACCTCTTGGGGACGAGAATAATCCCTTTTAAGAAGGTTAATCCTACAAAAATTAAGCTAAGTACTACAATTAATTAAAGCATGAAGCATTAAAGAAGATGGAAGAAGATGCATGGGTACGAAAAGTAGAGGGGTGGTTGAAACTGAGATATCAAACTCTTCCTTTTTCTTGATCCAGTTTTGTTGTACCTAATTCCTCCATCAAGTTGGTTGCTGCCATCCTAATTCCTATGACAGCAGAGACTTAGAGGTACCGTTCAATTTGGGAAAACATTCTCAATCTTTTTTTCAAACAGCAGTTAATATCCTGAAAAACAACTTCATCTAGCTAGAACAAATGCATTTTACATTTTATTTATAATTTTTATTCAAATATAAGGAAGCATGCATGTTTATTCAAAGGGTAGCTAAGTATCACATCTCATGAAGCGGAAGTCTCTATTTTAAAATTCTTCTCGACCTTTTCTGTGCATCAAAAAAAAAAAAAAATTACCCTTCAACCAAAAACTAATTTCTACTACCAAATGCTACAGATAACCACGCTATGGGCCTTTGGCGGCAGAGAATTAGAGGTAGCGTTCAATTGAGGAAAACATTCTAAATCTTTTTTTTCAAACAGCAGTTAATATCCTGAAAAACAACTTCATCTAGCTAGAACAAATGCATTTTACATTTTATTTATAATGTTTATTCAAATATAAGGAAGCATGCATGTTTATTCAAAGGGTAGCTAAGTATTACGTCTCATGAAGAGAACGTCTCTAGTTTGAAATCCTTCTCGACCTTTTCTGTGCATCAAAAAAAAAAAAAAAAAATTACCCTTCAACCAAAAACTAATTTCCACGTACCAAATGCTACAGATAACCACGCTATGGGCCTATGGCAGCAGAGAATTAGAGGTACCGTTTAATTGAGGAAAACATTCTAAATTTTTTTTTTCAAACAGCAGTTAATATCCTGGAAAACAACTTCATCTAGCTAGAACAAATGCATTTTACATTTTATTTATAATGTTTATTCAAATATATGGAAGCATGCATTTTTATTCAAAGGGTAGCTAAGTATCACGTCTCATAAAATGGACATCTCTAGTTTGAAATCCTTCTCGACCTTTTCTGTGCAAAAAAAAAAAAAAAAAAATTACCCTTCAACCAAAAACTAATTTCTACGTACCAAATGCTACAAATAACCACGCTATGGGCCTGTTTGGGTGTGTATTTGAGGAGCCTAAAAGTGCGTTTAACACTAAAAAAAATCAGTTTGAAAAAAAAGTATCTGCTTGGTAAAAAAAAATTGAAAGCGCTTTTAAGTGTTCAAAAAGCCTAAAAATGGTAAAACGCACTTTTGACAAAAGCTTTAAAAAAATATTTTTTTACTTAAAAATTATATTTCTCAAATGCAATTCCAAACTAACTCTACTTAGCAACTTGATCTTGTCATTCAAATGATTGGACCTAATTTATTTATTGGGTGGCCGAATTAGGTAGAGTATTGAATAATTCATTGAAATTATTCAATTGGCATTGCATTCATTCAGATATTCTTTTTTTTTTTGAAAAGCTTATCTTTGAAATTACTCGGTGAATCAATCACTATTCCCAAATTAATGTTTGGACCATGAAAAGCCAATCAAAAACATCAAAAGTCAAGTTGGAAGCACAACTTGGGAATAAGGACTTGGTCTTATATTTCTGAGCCCCCCAGCCACCAGACTTTTATTAATTTGTAGGCACCCACGGTGATAAGAAAACAGTTTTGATTTTTATTTTTATTTTGGCTAAAAAACCTACAACATATTTAACGGTTCATTATCCAAATATAAGACCAATTTTTTGTGATATAATATTATCCAAATATTATTTAAGGGATTAGGTGCTGTAATTTTTTTTTAATTAAATCAATTTAATTTTGTATGTATGTTTATTTAGAGTGTTTTGTAGTTTATTTTGTTTGTTAGTATTTTTGTTTTAGAAAGAAAAAAAGAAAAAGAAAATAAGTACTACTCAATCTAAAAGTATAAGCTTATAAATTTGAATCCAATTATATTATATTAATCATTCAATCATATAATATATTTCTAATATAGAACTTCATCTTGTTATAATAGAGTATATTATAGGTGTTTTTTTGTCTCAAAATAGACAACTTAACCTTTTTTTTTTTTCTTCTAATGTGAAGCGTAAATAGGCTGATTAGTTATTCACTATTCATACTATAAAAAATAAAATTAACAATCTTTATTAATTTATTTCTTCAAATAACATATAACCCAAATTGGCCTAATGAAATCATGATCCGGTGAGCGTCGTCCTAATTTGAAAATTGAGTTTAGCTTGGGTCTAATTTCAATTAGATGTTTTGGGACTAGAACAAGTGTCCTATAACAACACACAAGAGACACGTGTTTCAATTCTAACCTATTCAGTTCAAATTGAAACTAGACCTAACCCAAATCTGTGATAATTTATGCATATTTTAATAATTGTTTAGTATATGTAGCCAGCTAAATTAGAGAACTCAGGCATGGGACCCATAATGTGACAAAAGTTCTATTTTAGAGAAAAATATGATCCTTGGCCCCAAAAAAAGAAGAAAAAAAAATGGTACTCTCCCAATTTCTAGCCACCCATAATAGTGAAAGGGCCTCCATTGAACTATATTGAAGTTGCAAATCTTGTGTTATTGGTAAAAAATAAAATAAAATAAAATAAACAGCTAAGCAACATATGCATATGCTTTGTAACCACAAACACCAACAATTTATTGATTTAAAAAAGAAAAGGAAGACCAAGTTGCATATACTTAAGTCTTTAACCTCTGCTATATGTATTAAATCATCACCCAATTTCAAAAGGCAGTAAAGTAAAAGTAAAAGCTAGTGGTATGATCTTTGAAATAAAGTCAAATCCATGAGTGTACAAAAAAAAAAAAAAAAAAAAAAAAAGAAGAAGAAGCAGCAGCAGCAAAAGAAAGTGTGTAAAAAGAAGGCTTTGAGACCTGTATAGGCCTTACACTGGAAAATAAACTGAATTGTCTCCTCTTTACTCAGCATCCAAGAACACAAACGTGGGAGATACTGAGAGAAGATAAAAGAAACTCTTCAGCTAATAAAGCTGTCCTCTTTTGTCATGCCACCATCTATAGACCCTTTGATCCACCCTTTGGATCAAACACTGGCGTGGTAGCTCTGATATCATGTAAAATATATAAATATATATATTAAATATATTAAAAAGCGGAAGAAGGAGAGAGAGAAGAGAGAGCGAAAGTATGTACTGGACTATATTGTATTAAGACTGATTAAAATAAGAATATTACAAAAGGCCTCTATTTATAGAGAGGCTATGAGTGTCAGTGATAGGCAAGTAACCTAATAGACTAAGAAAATATAAACCTAGTAGGCTAAAAAAACTCTATAATCCATAAGAAAGTAAATAATCCTAGAATAATATCTATTATATTCTTAACAAATTGAGCCCCAATGTCAATCCTGTTGACGTAACCGATGATTTTGGTAGTTCTGGTAGATTTTGATATTAAAGATAATATAATGAATAAAGGACATATTTGCCATGATTTGTGAATCGTGAAAGTAAATCCGTTGATCAAATATGAAAAAAGTGAAACTTTTGTGGGTGAAATGATAATATTATGCAATACAAGTCTTATTGCAAAAAAATAGCTGAATTACCTTTTTGAATAGTTCGGCCACCCATAAATGATCACCTTCAAACTAGCTATTGAGAATATATAGCTTAATCATCTCGGGGAAAAGTGCCCTTGGGGTTGAGGGTGGTTACCCCCAAGATGCAAAATGAGAGTGGTTTTAATTTTAATCATTTTAATTTTAATTTTTAATTTTTATATTATGTATATGGACACGTGTCGAGTTTTTAGGGGTGTTGCCGTGAATTTTTGTCAAATTTTAGAAGAAAGTTAGACAAAGGCATTATCTTCATCTTTATCCATAACGGAGGTACTAGCTGTGATAAAAACGAAAACCGAATGAGCAAAAATAAAGTTGTTAAAAAACAAGGGCCCGGGCAAAAAATTATTTAACCTTTAATTCTCCTATTACCCAAACTCTATTTGTTGCCTTATTTGTATATATTTATTATTATTTTTTTTATAACATGCCACCTTTATAAAATAGGCCATTCGGACTCGCCCATATAAAGTAAACTCTAGACGCTTACAATATACCACCCGTCCGGACTCGAACACAAGACCTTGAGGTATAACATTCGAGCGGCCGGTGCGAGACATTTGTTTGCTTATTCATCTGCGAAAAGAGAAATCTGACGGACTAACGTTGATTTCGTGTTGGGTTCGAATGGTTCCTAGTGATGGAGGCAATTGCGATGATCTTTGCTCTTGAATCTCCTTCTCTTGCTCAGAATGCATAGAGTCTTCGTGTCCACTTTGTTTCCTTTGGAATTCTAAGTCTTCCATTTCAAAATGATCATTAGGAGATGTGTGCAAGCTATCAAGGCTGCGATGCTGATAGTTATGCAAGAGGTGAATTGGTGAATTTGCCTCAGAATGATGGGCATGCTTAGATTTCTTCTTGGCCTTGCGATGCCAGCTCTTTAATGCTGTTGCCACTCCATCATTAAAAATGGTAGAATTCATGGAAGAGCCCATCTGCAAAAAATCAGTCCAAAGAATAATTAGTCAAAGGCTATGCATATTAATTTTTACTTTTATTTTTTTAACCCCAAAGGGCTCGCCTAGTGGTTGAGGCTTGTGGTCTTAGGGAGTATCACGCATTAGATCTCAAGTTTGAGACTTGCTAGGTACAAACACCCCATTAGGGCGCCACACCCCTTGGTGCAAAAGTCAGGTATTTACCCTGGTCCGTGTAAGGAAACTTTCGAGAATGCAATACACGGGTTCGAGGTTTACTCTATAAAGGTAGGTCCGAAAAACCCTTCTCCATCATAAATTTTTTTTTAAAAAAAATTGTGTTTTCTTATATTCTCATATAAATGTGAAAACTGCTTTTTAATGATTTGTATTGTTTGCTAATATATTTGCTTCTATATTTGTATTATTTAACCTTTGAAGCCATGTCATCATTAATTTCTCACCCGAATCACTAGAGCATAGAGAGGCAAAGTCACATAACTGCATAGAACTTGTGTGATGATCCTGAAGAAAGTGCCAAAGTCGTATAGCATTAGCAATTCTTAAACTTAATTAACACATTAATCATCCAAATAACTACATCTTAACAATGGCACCATGCATGGCATATGGAATTCCATGGATGTGCATTTGTGAAAGAACTCACCCCGTTGAGAGTCTGATGACCTTATCTTCAGTGCGCTTATGGAAGCAAGAATTTATGCCAAATGCATACTGAAAGAGAAGAAAAAATATGACAGGAAAGTTAGGGAAAGCTCTTAGCATAAGCTTCACTTGTTGCTTAATTCTAAATTCTAAAAGTAGATGCTTTTGAGCAATGCCAATGTCACATGTGATGGGACTTTGTTTCGTAGTACAGACACCATTAAAAGCATGTTTGTGATTGCATTTGAAAAATAGAGCTTTTAAATCAAAAAGCATTTTTTGACAAAAGCATCATTTTTAAGTTTTTGCCAAAAGTACGTTTTAGTCATTTTTTGACTTCTTGGATCCTCAAAAACGCTTTCAAAATTTTTTACGAAACCGATACTTTTTTTTTTTAAATGAACTTTTTGAGTATTAAATGCACTTTTAGGCTCCTTAAACGCAACTCAAACAGTCCCTAAGTACTTTGTGAATTAATGAATTAAAGAAGTGAAAGGCTTACCACACTCCACGCATAGAAGGCCAGTTGAAATGCATTCTGCAATTAAAGTCAAGACAAAGATGGCAAAAGCCAAAGGCTGATATTAGAATCCAGAGAGCTCGAAAGCGTTTGAGATTACGTTAAAAAGTTTAAAAAGCATTTTTAGTACATAAAAAGATGTACCAAGCAAAAATGGATCTGATGGGTAAAAACTTAAAAAGCACTTTTTGACTTTTTTGCTCTAAAAAAAACTCAAAACTGCATTTTGAGAAAAGCTTGAAAATGAGGTTTTCTTCTTCTTCTTTTTTCCTATAAAAGTTATTTTAGACTTTTTCTGTAAACAAAAGCTCTATTTCTCGACGCAATCTCAAAGAGGCTGTAATATGTAATTTGTTGATGTATTTGAGAAATACCTGAAAGAGAACGAAGTGAATGAGATAGAGAAGGAACCGAGGGTTTCCAAACCAGAAGAGGTCATCACCTGGTTGTACCACAGGTGTACCCTTAATCACATCTCCTCTCTCTTGAATTCTTAGCCCCATTTTTGTAATTATTACTTGTAGCTGTGTACCCACCAAGAGGATTACCTGTAAAATCACAACAAACCACATGATTTTCCATTAAACCAACAACCCAAAAGCTTAGATTGTAAACAAAGCCGATAAAAGAACAAAGTTTTCCTCCAAAAACCCTGGCTATTAAAATGGGTTGGAGGAACCGGACAAAGAAAAATTTAGGAAACCAGTTGGTTTCTGTAATTGAGCTTACAATCAATGGGAGAAATGGTAGCCATAGATAAGAATGCCATCCTGTCCAAACATCGATGGAAACATTTCTTAGTCAGTAGTAGTTACTAAGGCAGCCCACAACATATTTGGGCTCAAAAATGAGAATGGCACACAAAGAATGAACACTACTTGGCCCGCAAGGGACAGCTCGAATGATCGACTCATTTGCTTAATATCATCGGTTATTCGAGTCGTCACTCAACCGATACACGGTTCTTACGGACAAGGTCGTGTATTTAGAGTTTGCCCAACAAGAATATCAGGAAGTGGCCTTGCCTTCAAGGGTTCCACGTCATTAAAAAGAGAGATAGTATGATAACCAAAAGGTAGTATTTAGCTTACCATATGCGTTGGACAATAGGGATAAAACTGCAAAGCACCATATTTTTGGACTGCAAATGAGAGGTAAAGTTGGAATTTTAAGATAATTAAAAATCAATCAAAGAAGCAAAGGCCTTTAAGTGCTTCAGCACCAACCTTATCCCCACCACGAATTTAAAATCAGCTTCAAGTGCTCTCTGGATGTATTTTTGAAAATCAAACGTTGTTTCACTTCCGGGTGCCAAATGTGCCTGAAGTCATATAATGTAACATAATAACATTGGAATCCCTTTCCCAACTACATGTACAAAAAATCTGACTTTTAGTGGATTAAACGTACCACGATAAATCCATATCTCAACGTAATGTAATCAACCTTAGTAATTGATCTGAAGAATTGTCTGAAGAAACAAACCTGATAGGAGGAGAAAAGAGTTTTCAAACAACTGTAACATAACTAACCTTTTATGCCCTTAAATTTCAAAATTGAAAAATAAACACAAGTTTCATTACTAAGGCTTTGTTTGTTTCGGCATCAAATTTTTTTCTCAAAAAATGTTTTTAGCTGTGATGTAGGACTGTGCAGATGTAGATAGTAATTGCATTATGTGGATGCGGATATCCTTTCTTCTACATTTCTCCACGTAGATGGTGACTTCAGGGGTTTTAAGGAGAGGAATTTGTAACACCCTAGTTCCATATTAAAAAGATGAGTTGCCCACGTTGGCACATTTAGTCAATTTGAAACTTCCTTAAAATTACTTTTAAAGTTCAATTTTACCTAATAAATAAGCAATGTGGAACAACTTAGCACCAATGAACATATCTTATAAACTATTAACTCTGTGTGACTTACACATCTTTTCTCAACATGAAACTAGAGTGTTACGCTAATGATATCTTGAAAATTGAACATTGTACTTAAGATAAAAATAAATAAATCCAACATGTAATATAGAGCGCTCCACCAATTATTAGTTATGGCATACATTTTGGGGGAGACTGATATTTTCCATCGTTTATCATTCCTCCCACCTCACCCATTGATAATTGCTTTAATTGCGGGACTAAGACCTAGAAATAGGGTTGTAATAAACTAGTCTCGTCGACAATCGGTTTGTTTAAACTCGATCTTAACTTGACTCGTGATTGCAGAAACTGGCTCATGACGGTAGAAACTCGCTTGATTATTAAGTGATACATACTCGGTTTACTCGCCCGACTCGATTAAGGTTTGTGAGCCTAACTCATACATACACATAT
Organism: Corylus avellana; assembly: GCF_901000735.1. Taxonomy (NCBI): domain Eukaryota; kingdom Viridiplantae; phylum Streptophyta; class Magnoliopsida; order Fagales; family Betulaceae; genus Corylus; species Corylus avellana. Next base: position 25,921,678 of record NC_081547.1, read on the forward strand.
AAACATGTTTATATATATATATATAATAACTTAATATAAACATATACTAACTTAATATTATTATTAAGCAACAAACTAACTATGCAAGCATAGTTAAGTAGTTAATTATAGGATTTCAATACTGACCATCCAAAGGGAAACCGTTGACTTGCTCCAGTAGGTTAAGTGCCTTCGTCCAAATGATGTTTCCCTTGCAAACCTAAACCGCTCGTGATCTGCATCATATAAATCATTTTCCATAACCATATATGATCTCTTTTACCAAACTATATAAAAAAAATAAAAAATAAAAAAATCCTACAATTTATTTTAAATTAAATTAGCAACAGCAAATCGTGACACATGAAATAAAAAATAAAAAATAAAAAAAGAGATATTAATCTTTTTTTTTTCATACAAAATTTGCTCACAAAAGCAATTTACAAAGTCATCTTTAATGTTGACTTTGTAGTATAAAAAAAGTGGACAAGTCTTTAACGGCATAGATTGACAGTGTGAGTCACTTTCGGTAACTTAGTTTTGTGTTCATAGCATTATCCAAGAAAGAGAGGGGTTTGACTACTCTGTGGAGCACCTGACCAAGTCCATAAGTGACATTAATTTCATTAAATGAGAAGATGTTTGAATTACTACTGCTTTTACTATAATTTATTTTACAAATTAACGTGACATAATTAAAGAATGTATGGTTAAAAGCAGTCACTAACTAATTTAATTGAAAAAAACAAAAAAAAAAAAAAAACCTTCTTAATTATTTCATCAATTATAGCCTATAAGAAAACTTATAATAAAAACTGTAGCACTTAGAAGTAGTCTTTTGTTTTTTAAGCAAGTTTTTGAAGAGCCGATTTGTTACCAATATGACCTTGAGATTCAAGTGTCCTTGTTTCTTCCTCCCAAGCCTTCCATCTTTTGATCTGCAATTTCCAAGAAGAATTCATCAAATCCGATTACAATCAATGCTGAAATTAAATCCTATAATATATTCTAACAAGAATCTATTCAAAGAAGAATTTAGATCTCGAGAGAAAGAGAAAGGGGTTGCAATTTGTGCATGTATATATGTTAAAAAAGTACCTACCTTGGTTGTGCCTAAAGCCAGGGTGATTATGCAGTAGAGCACATGAAAAACGGCTAAGACAAAGATGAATATATGCAGCTGGTGAATCGAATACGCAGACATGAAGGCCACTTTACCCTGCAAACAACTCATCCCTCTAAATTCATATATATGAAAGCTCTGCTAGAAAAAAACAAACAAACAAACTTATAAATTCAGCTTACCTTTTTGCATTTGTCGCATCCTTTTGTAGCTAATCTTCGACGACCACTGAAGCCAGAATCAAATAACTGGAGCACTTTCCGACCACTTTTGTCGGAATATTTCTTCTCACCTATACAGGGATGCCAAGTGTCTCCAACACTCATGGGTATACACATCCCAGAAATGGGCTCTTGGAACACTGTTAGGAGCAGGGATATGAATCCCAACAGCATAATCTCTGACCGAAAAAAAAAAAAAAAAAAAACCCAATAAATTAAGAAAAATGGTTAATTAATTGACCATTTGTTGATGATCTTAATGTGTGAGATATATATATAGAGGTACCTGATTTGATCTTTTCAAGGGCTTCGTGAAGAGGTCCCTTGTGTTTGGCTTTTAGCCACTATAATTAATATATAAAGCATGCAAGAATTTTCAGTAATCAATCAAGAAAACAATACAAACAAAAGAGAATATATATACAACCTTAATCAATAATATTTACCTTTCCAGTAGCTTCAATAATATGTTCAATGAAGATTGAAATGGCAAGCAACATGAAGCACACCACCGCAACTGCCCATGTTGGAGTTTCCGCCATTGTACGTTCATCATACTCACATTTGTCCATCACACTGTATGTTGAGCAGGCTCTTGAGGAGATCACAGAGATCGATGATTATATATATATATATATATATATATATATATAACTCAACACTTACAAGTCTATTCACGCGTGTGTATATATACACGTGAATGGACTTGTAAGTGTTGAGTTTTACGTTGAAAAAGTATAAAGAAAAATAGTAGTTAATAAATCTAAATCGACCAAAACCTATTAGCGTAGGTTTTTGAACTAAAGTGGTGTTCAAATATGTATATTAATATACTCCTGGTAAAAACTCTCAAACAGTTGGATTGAGATTCCTTGAAATTCATTTTAAATTTGAGATTCTCAAATTCATAAATCTCAGTCGTTCATATCATTTAAGCGTCTAAAATAGGTCATATTTCAAAATTTAATGAAGAAACTACCTTATTAATTTTTTCCTAACTAGTCGTATCATCGTTAGCTTCTTGAAACGGGTGCGCATCGTGTGGGTGTGCATAACACTCTTAAAAATATTAAAAAACTCACAGACAAAGGACTTGAGTCAACGTGGATAGGAGAATGTGCTCCAAAAACTGGGCTAGAATTTTATCCAACTACAATGATCAATCCCCTTCGGAGAAAATTCCATAAAGAATGGCCACCCAAAGGTGTTGGGAGAAGTCAGTCAACTAGGGAAGTCGTGTTGTTAACGTTAATCCACGTGTAAATACAAAAATAAAAATAAAATAAAAAATTGAGTTCTATATTAAAAATATATTATATGATTGAATGATTACATTTAAAGTGAAACTTTTTATGGGTGAAATGATAATATTATTGCAATACGAGTCTTATTGCAAAAATAATCTTGTTCGAGTGGCTGAATTAACTTTTTGAATACTTTAGCGGTGCTAATGTGGATTTTCGTCAAATTTTAGAATGAAAATTTGCTCTTGAATCTCCTTCTCTTGCTCGGAATGCATAGTCTTTGTGTCCACTTTGTTTCCTTTGGAATTCTAAGTCTTCCATCTTAAGATGATCATTAGGAGAGGTGTGCAAGCTGTCGAGGCTGCCATGCTGATAGTAATACAAGAGGTGAATTGGTGAATTTGTCTCAAAATGATGGCCATGCTTAGATTTCTTCTTGGCCTTGCGATGCCAGCTTTGTAATGCTATTGCCACTCCATCATTAAAAATGGTGGAATTCATGGAAGAGCCCATCTGCAAAAAATCAGTCCAAAAAATAATTAGTCATAATTATTATTGTTTACTACACAAAGGCTAATATATCTAAATCGATCAAAACCTATTAGCTTAGATTTTTGAACTAAAATAGTGTTCAAATATGTATATTAATATATATTTGATAAAAACTCTCAAACAGTTTATCTCTCTAACTAGACGTATTAGAGTCAATTAACTTCTTGAAACAGTGCACATCATGTGGGTGTGCGTGCCGCTCTTAAAAATGTGAAAAAACTCACAAACAAAATGGATTTGAGTCAACGTAGATGGGAGAATGTGCCCCCAAAAAATGGGCTAGAATTTTGTCCTATTACAATGATCAATCCCCATCGGAGAAAATTCCATAAAGTGTGGCCACCCAAAGGTGTTGGGAGAAGTCAGTCAGCAAGGGAAGTTGTGTTGTTAACGTTAATCCACGTGTAAATATAAAAAATTTAAAAAATTTAAAAAAAAATTGAGTTCTATATTAAAAATATATTATATGATTGAATGATTTAAATAAATAATTGTTAACACTTTTTTTTTCCTCTTTTCAAAACAAAACAATCTAAAATATCAAGCTGCAGAATGAGATGAGGAAAGAGAAGTAATTTAATTGAAGTTTGTAAGGAAGGAGGGCTTGATGTGAATGCAAGTAAGAAAATTCCACCCATGTCATGTGCTTAGAAGGCTATCTATGCTGACCTTCTCATGTGATTAAGAAAGAGAAATATTAAGAATACCAAACTTTTTATTAAAAGATTGATATTAAAATGATGTGCAGTTTATTAATTAAAGAGGATAAAAACAATTAATTAAAAAAACTGTTACGGGTATTAATAAATAAACTTCACATTAATTTGGTACTCATGTCTTAGTAAACAATTTGGTACTCATAGCATTTTTCATCAAGTAAAATAACTTTTATGTACCATTTTAAAGGTTATGGATAAGAGAAATGCTACATTTTTTAATTTTTTTTTTCTTCAAAAGTTGGTTTCCAAGTAATGTATTGTCATCTCATGAGTTTGACACGTTTTCCAAAACAATAAATTTCATTGAAAATGGTGACACATTATTTAAATACCAATTTTTAAAAAATAAGTTTTCATCTGATTTGGATTTGGTCCTTAGATTTTCAATTTCAAGAATAAAGCCCTTAGGTTTTACTCAAGTTTTAAATTGGTCTTTCTATCACTTTAATGTCAAAATTAACGTGTTTCATGTGCCACATGTGTCTCATTTGTCACGCTAAGGTCCATGTCAGCACCCAATATCAATGTCTAGATCTTCCCTCCTCCCCTTTTATGGTAGCAATGTTCAGCGTCTTCTCTGTAGGCTCCATTGATCTCCATTTCTAACGGGTTGCTTTAGATCTAGTTTGTAGATCTAAATCTAGATTCAGATTTAGTCTCTTCAACCTTAGATCCGATCATTTTCTTTAGCCAAAGCGTGTCTTCAGAAGCGATGTCTACGATGCCTTACTTCTCCACTGTTGCTTGTGGGAGTTTTTGTTTTTGTCTTCTGTTGTTGTTGTTGTTTGTTTGTTGTAGTTATTGTTGTTTTTATTTTATGATCCTAGCCGTTGGGCTGAAGACGTGAATAATGTTTATGGCTTTTGGGTCGAGAGGGAAATGGTTTGAGTGCGAGTATTTTGCTCATACCTGAAAAATGGCTTCTTATGCTCCCGGAAGGAGTCTGCGTTAGCAAATCTGTTTTATAATCTGAAGATCGGGCTGGGATAGCGGATGTTTGACGTCATAGATTGATTTTTCATTGTAAGATCTGTTACATCTTCGATGTTTTGAAGTGTAATCTTTTAGCTTCAGCTATGATCTTGCAGAACTGTATGTTCTGTAATTGTAAGAGCTTTTATTCTCTTAACTACTATCAATGAAATCAGATTAATTTTCCCTAAAAATAAAATAAAAAAGCCACGTAACTTTTTCACTCCAAATCCCTTCCCACTATCCTATTTAATAAATTTCGGATTTTTTTTATTAACCAAATGTTCTAAACAGACACTTAATCATGTGTATATAATATTTTATTTTATTTTATTTCTATTTTAAAAAAGAAACTCTAAATGCCTAACCAATTAACCGTTGACAGATTTATTTCTTCCTTTTGAAATATATATATATATATATATATATATATATATGACAACTACTTATCGAATATTAAATATTTCTTAACATTTACTCTAGGGCACACGTTAACAAGATACATGTTGCAAAAAAAAAAAAAAAATAATAAAATATAAAAAAAAAAAAAAAAATTTTAACGATTCAGATGTTGACATTACCTCACCATTATTGCAATGGACCACGAGTGAATTAAATACAAGTGGATTCTTAATTTAGGAAATTAATTATTTTAAAAATTACTATTAAAAAATAAGGATTTTAAAATACTTTATTTGAAAGCACAATTTTTAAAAATTCAGTTAAGTGTTTTAAAACAATCGTTGTTTTTAATATTTAAAATCGTAGTTTTAACTTTTAAATTAGTGTGTTTTTAAAACGGCACCATCTTGCATGCGATTTAAAAACGAACATGCAATCAATATACTTTCTGTGAATTGTTTTAAAATTATAAGAAAATGTTAGGTATTTTTCTCTTGTTCTCATGGTCCTACGTGAATATTATTTTTTAAAAATAAAAGCAAAAAAGAAAAAAGAAACTCACCCCACCGATCCCTTATTTCTCTCACCCAATTTTTAGAAAATAATATTCACATAGGATTAAGAGAACACCTAATATTCTCCAAAATTATATTTTTGAATCATATTCCCCAATGCACTCTTATAAAAATCGATAGCATTAATTAAGAATTATATAAGAGATATCACTCGTTTATATAATTCAAATGAAATGGAGAGCATAATCTCTTTTAAGAAGGTTAATCATACAAAAATTAAGCTAAGTACTACAATTAATTAAAGCATGAAGCATTAAAGAAGATGGAAGAAGATGCATGGGTACGAAAAGTAGAGGGGTGAAGTAAAACAGAACGCCGGCGTGCTGAGCACGCCAGACAAAAAATATATATATGTCATGATACAGACAACGCCGGCGTGCTAAGCATGTCAGGCAAAATTTTTTTTTAAAATTAAAAAAAAAATTTTGCCTGACATGCTTAGCACGCCGGCGTTGTCTGTATCATGACCCAAACTAGAGGGGTGGTTGAAACTGAGATATCAAACTCTTCCTTTTTCTTCATCCAGTTTTGTTGTACCTAATTCCTACATCAAGTTGGTTGCTGCCATCCTAATTCCTATGGCAGCAGAGAATTAGAGGTACCGTCCAATTGAGGAAAACATTCTCAATCTTTTTTTTCAAACAGCAGTTAATATCTTGAAAAAAACAACTTTATCTAAAACAAATGCATTTTACATTTTATTTATAATGTTTATTCAAATAAACATGAAGGTTCGAATGCAACTTGTTCAGTTGTTCTTGTCGTTCAAATTATTGGACTTAATTTATTTATTGGGTGGCCGAAGAGGAGGACCCTATTGTGTAGCAGGAAAGACAAAGCTTATCAATTGATCCCCAATGTTTATACTGTTGACTTAACCGACTCCTATAGTTTTGGTGGGATAGCATCCCCTCCATTTCAAATGAAATGAAAAGTATTTATTTAGTGTAAAATTAAGGGTTATTATCCTTAATTTTACACTAAATTAATATTCTCCATTTCAACTAAAATGGAGAGGTTAAGGATCATGTTCCGATTTTGGTAGTTCACGTAGATTTTGATATTTAATTTGCCTAATGAAATTAGGATCGGGTGAGTGTCCTAATTTGAAAATTGGGTTCAGCTAGCTTGGGTCTAATTTCAATTAGATGTTTTGGGATTAGAACAAATGTCCTATAACAACACACAAGAGACATATTTCAATCCAACCTATTCTATTTCAATTGAAACCAGACCCAACCCGAATCTCTGATAATTTATGCATGTTTTAATGAGTAATGATATAAGGAAAATTAGAGTCCTCCCAAATGTTATGTGATATTTAAAATCACCAATAGATTAAAATTCAATAATGATCATCTCAAATTCAATGGTAATTTTAAATGTCACATCACATTTGAGATGACTTTAGAATGACTAAAGTTTTAGGACTAGAGTCCTCTTATATCATTACTCTCTATTTTAATAGTTGTTTAGTATATGTGGCCTGCTAAATTAGAGAATTCAGGCATGGGGACCCATAATGTGACAAAAGTTCTATTTTAGAGAAAAATATGATCCTTGGCCCCAAAAAAGAGAAGAAAAAATGGCACTCTCCCAATTTCTAGCCACCCATAATGGTGAAGGGGCCCTCCATTGAACTATATTGAAGTTGCAAATCTTGTGTTATTGGTAAAAAAAATATAAAAGAAAAAGAAAAAAAAAAAAAAAAAAAAAAAAGGGCTAAGCAACATATGTATATGATTTGTAACTATGAACACCAACAATTTATTGATTAAAAAAAGAAAAGGAAGACCAAGTTGCATATACTTAAGTCTTTAACCTCTGCTATATGTATTAAATCATCACCCAATTTCAAAAGGCAGTAAAGTGAAAGTAAAAGCTAGTGGTATGATCTTTGAAATAAAGTCAAATCCTTGAGTGTACAAAAAAAAAAAAAAAAAGAAAGAAAAGCAACAAAAGAAAGTGTGTAAAAAGAAGGGTTTGAGACCTCTATAGGCCTTACACTGGAAAATAAACTGAATTGTCTCCTCTTTACTCAGCATCCAAGAACACAAACGTGGGAGATACTGAGAGAAGATAAAAGAAACTCTTTAGCTAATAAAGCTGTTCTCTTTTGTCATGCCACCATCTCCACCTGCAAAAGCAAAAACCAAAATCATTCTTCATTAGCAGAGAGACAGAGCATAAAGTTTCAACTGGGTCTCCATATCTTTAACTGGTTTCAGAGAAAGCCTTCGGAGATACCCTGGACCAAGTTTTAGGGCCCTGTTTGGACTTTGGGACTCCAAAAAAAAATGACAAAAGAAAGTGAAAAGGAAAGGGACATGGTGAAGGTGTTCACTGGTCGGTCTGTTGTGACTCAAAGCCCCATAATTCTTTGAAATTACTCTGTTCTTTTCTAAAGCTTCAAAGTTGCATATATAACCCTCAATGCTTCTTTTTTTTTTTTTTTTTCTTTACCCTTTTTTGTGTAACACCCACTAAAGCTCGTCCAATTGGGTAGTCGTTTTAATGAATTATAAAGGTGATTGAGAGCAAATTAACTAGTTTTTTTTTTTTTTCGAAGTGATTACACATATGTGAATAGTATTAGAGCAATCTAGTAACAGAGCATGTGAGAAGGATGTGTGACTGACCAGTAATAATCCCATCTGGGTTTGACTTTGCTCATCCGGTTCTGACCATAGGGGTAGTCAGTTTCGGCTCGTTTGGTGTTTTGGAAAGCACAGCAGCCAATGGAATAGATCCCAATGAGGAAGACAAGCATGACAATGTTAAGAACAGAGAGCTTGTGCCAGTCCCTCCTCACATCCTCCAGCACCCCGGCCTTGCACGAGTCGCACTCGTAGCACAGCATGTTTGGCGCATTGTTCCACTTGTAGCAATCCTGGTCTTGGGCTACCGTTGTTGCCATGTTGTAGTTGCAAGATGTTGGCGGCTTACAACAACCAGACTGCAATTATACACAAATACACAGCGAAAATTAGTTCTTATCATGTCAGTCGTTAAATAATTAAATTTAAAAGTAATTAACGTGCCAGTATCATCATAATTGTCACACAAGTTTTTAAAGAGTTTGTAGTAAAAGCTGCTATAGACATATGTAGAATGTTTTTTTAAGAAAAAAAAAAAAATTATTGACTATAATAAGTAATTAGAACTCTTTTTTGTGATACTACTGGTTTTCAAGGTAGGTTTTGAAATTTGATGTAAAATTAAAAGAAAGTTGGAGACTAGTGTTTTTCTAGTGTCATCCTTGCCGTAGGTAGATATTATTTTATAGAAAAATGCTATAATGTAATAAAAAAATCATTTTTAACCCATAAAAGTCCTAGGTGGCAAGAAGCTATAGGCTCTATCTGTAATTGTTGTGACCCCACCTACTAATAGGACCTGTGCCCTCTTGCCACTTAGAACTTTTATGAGTCAAAAATAGTCTTTTTATTGTACTATAGCATATCTCTATTTAAAAAAAATTGTCCTTATTTTATTTACTTTATTTTTAAAAAATAATATCCACTTAAGACAAAAGGCATACTAAGAGAACACCGGTAGAGAGGAATTCAAGGTAGATAGATGAAAAGATCTGAATAGAGCATCATTATAGCCTAGCCTAGAGCTTATTCTCTCAAAATTTTGGTACAAAGTCTTGTCAACTTATGATGATTCTTTTGGACAAAGAATTTCACAAAAATTGATCAATCCAGAAGACAGGAACAAAGTTCCTTCTTTTTGGAGAGGAAAAATGAAACAAAAATTTGTTAATAAAGTAAGTTCACCCATACCCATCTAGGCAAAGGTGCCCTTAGACCAGATGTATATATATATATATATATATATATATATGAAATCATGATACTTCCAAAAAAAAAAAAACCCTTAATTTTAAGACAAGACAAAATTAATGCAAAACTATTTCTATTTAGTAAGCTGATAAGGTAGTAAAAATCAGTCTCTAGATTAACAAAAGCCCAGTAAAAAAATAATTTAAAAACTGAGTTTTACTGCAACGTTGTCGTCTTACTGATTTCTCCAATGTTTTATTTTCTCACCTGTATGGGAGACATGTCCTTCTCCAAATAATCAAGGGGTGTCCAAGTTGCAATCTTTTCACAAGCTTTGGAGCCCAAAATACAGCTTCTGATAGTCATCCAGTAACGAGGATCCTGAATCCTGCTCTTCAACCACGGCGAGTAATCCTCCAGACGATACTCCTTGTAAACCCTGCCGGAAACTTGAGCGCCGCCGCCTTGGCTCGTCACCACGAACCCGAACACAGTGAAACTCATCAGGGCCGCAATGATAAACAGCATCACCACCAAGTAAACCCAGAGCGCCCACGCTACATGAAAGCACGCCCCAATGAAGCCGGCGAGGGAGATAACGAGCACGACAAAGCCTATGACCAGAAGCGGCGTTTGGAGGAAAGTCTCGCAGGTTGTGCTGCTCTTCGCCATCCATAGGCCTCCGCCAATGATGGGTATCGACGCTAAGAGCGTGAAAAGGTTGAGGAATCCGATCACTGTGTTGCTAAACCGATACATCGCTGATCGATCGATCCTTTTTTCTCTCTGATTCTTTTTTGTTGTTGTGGGTTGTGTTGTGTTGTTGCTTTCTTTCTCTTTAAAATGGTGGCATTGCTTTCTTTTGTTATGGATCCTGACGCCTCAAAACAATTCAAATTGTCTTTCTACTTTGCTCTGTTTGCTTTCCCAGGCCAGTTTTTTTATATTCACAAAAAACTTTATTTGAGGTGTGACAAATTAAGCGACTAAATTATACTTCTTCTTAGTCCTTAAGGAAGTTTTGTGGAGTTATAAAATGACTAAATTGTCCTTGCCATTACATTCATTCCACTCGATCCTTATCTAAATAGAGATTGCTCGAATTTTTGTGAAATTTTGGACGGCCCAAAAGAAAAGGGGTTGTGAGGTTTACTTTTTCAAATAGTAAACACTACCAACTCCTTTCTTAAGCTGTTCAAATTTTTGTAAAATTTGAACTGTTTAATATTTAAGAGCACTCATTTGCACCTGGTTGCTAGTAGGAATGCAAATTTTGGTGAAAAATCACCCACACCCGACTAGCTACTTTAACAAAAAAGAGATTAATGAAGAACTTAATCTAATTCTATCAGTCTCTCTGCTTTCATTTTTATTTTATTTTTTTTTGGGTTGAGATAGTTGAAATAAGGAGTGGAATATCGGTGCTTTAGAAAAATTGATAACTAAAATAAATTTGTTAAGTCGGATATGAATGCTCAAATTTCACGGGATTTCAATACTCTCTGCTAATATGCAACTCATTATTAAAGAAAATTCTTTTTAACTCAATTTATGAAGAAGAAAAAAATTATGTCAAATCAAGTATGGAGGGAAGCAAATAATAGCCTGGGATGCAAGCAACGCATTGTACTATTGTAGAATAATATTATTTTTTGATGAATAATATATATTGTAGAATAATATTGATTCAGTTTAAGATAGGCTTAGAAGAGTTACCAAACAACACGTAAGAATTGAGCCCATAAAAGATGCATCAATTCGTTATCCATTGCACCAAGGAAAGCAAAGAATAATAGGAGGCGTTTTGGTAAAATTACAAATTGGGGTTTTTTGCTTCCGGGTCATGGGCCCCAATTGGGCTTCTTTTTGAAGCATGATCGGAACCAGGGCTAAGCTATCCTCGTGTGTAGATGGAATATAATACTAGAGGCTACTGCCTCTTTCTTATCCTCTTAGCCTCTCTCTCAGGCTTTGTTTAATGTCTTTGTTTGATACCCTTTACGGCTCCACTAGATATTTTTATTTTTTTTTTAATGGAAAAAGATTCCACCATTTAATTTGTTAATGACAAAATAATTAGCAAGTGGTTAATAATGATTGAAACTTTCTGGATTATAGAAGTGCATGCACTCATTACTCATTTCTTCCTTTTTAGAATGTAAATTGAAAGAAAATGGAGTCCTTTTTCTTACTCTTAAAAACCCAGTTAAGTAATTAGTAAAATCGCATTTTCGTGTTGTTGCCTGTGATTTGAAAACGTTAACTTTTTCAAATTTTTCAGAATGCTGATTTTTAGAAAACGCACTTACAAATGAGACGCTTTATATAATTTTGTTTAAATACGTACTTTTAGCTTGCAAAATTGCAAAGCGCAAACCGACGCTTAATTTCGAGAAAGTAAGTTTATAATTGAAAACAATCTTTAGAATCATCATCAAGGGTGGTGATTCAATGTGCGATATAGATTGGCTATCTCTTAGCATCTTGGGTTCAATCAATTAAGCGGCTATGGCTACATGATAAAACTTCACACAAATGGGTAAAATTAAGAGGAACATTGCTTAAACAACAACTTTATCTAAAACAATGAGGTCGGGAGGGATTTGGATCTCTACGAATTTATTGGCAATCCAAATAACAAAATTACTGAAAATCTTTATATGGACGGAAGGGGCGTATTTTTTAGAAAATGACTGAACAATATTAGTGCGAGCCGGGGCTGACTCATTGGAACTTCATGCCCTGCTCCTCTCACAGTCGCATAGGTTAGACCCTTGTATACTTGGCTCCACCCTCCAACCTAAAATCACCCCAAAAGGCCGAACACCCAAGAAAATAATCATTAGCTAGTAGTCACTAAAAAGTTTATAAACAATTTTTCTCTAAATTGAGTTGGAGAAAGTTCTGAACTGACATATGTTCAAAATATATGTAGTTTTTACGTGCATTTTGAACAGATATCAATTTAATAAACTGAATTTAAAAAATTCTTTCAACCCAATTTAGTAAGTGTAGTGGCGAACCTGTTGATGGCTGTCATACCAAGCATACCAGTTGGTAATGGTCTTGAGCCGTAGAGCTTTAATGGAATATCGAGTTGCAGTTAGTGGCAACATTGCATCAGTGTCACCACTGTTTTCAATGGAAAAATGGTGAGCATTTGATCAAATATGTGAGTAGAATATATATATATATATACTGAAATGAATGAGTTCAAATTATGCAGATGCTTTGTCTATATATATTCTCGTTGAGAATGTAGGTAGATTTTGAGAAGAAAGGAAATGGTTTGTTGTGAATGAAACTTACCTGAAGACCCATATTCTGATACCTGCTGCAATAAGTTCTTTAAAGATAGGAAGCATGGATTTTGGAGAATCTGTCCAATTATTCCTCACAGCATTACTGCAAATACGATTGGGAGAATTTCTATAACCCTTTACCAACAGCTCTATATATATAACTATCCTACAAGTAAATTCATCCGAATATCTAGTTCGCGTTCATAATCTATATTATTAGATTTTACAAATCTAATGGTGTATATTTTTAAAAATGAAGTTGTAGAAAAGGAGTACTATTTAAATTGTACGTTTTGAAATTGCTATTTTTTTAAAAAAATCCTACGTTTTGAAACCTCAAAAATCAAACGACCTATAAACCCTATATTTTTTTTTTTTAGTGAGCATGAATGTAAAAATCCATACCTGCAAGTTACCCAAGGATGAGGAGCCCGAGAAAGGTTGACATGAAAAGCCACTCGCACACTTGTGATATTCATGTATTTTTCAGTGTGCATCACCTCACAATCATCTCTCCCTCCAAATGTCCATGGCTGAATTCACAAATATGTTTTCACATCGTAAGCTTAAATTAGAGTTAATTAACCGCTATTTCTCACCCATCATCCTTTTTTTTCTTTGCTATTTCAAAGATTTAAATTTGTTATTCAAAATCAACCATCTGGATTTAACCATGTAAGTCTTGAAAAAAAAAAAAAAAAAAAAAAACCAAACTACCAATCGTTTGCAATATAACCTCCAAATGTTCAAAAGGTATTAAAGTAGCCTCCAAACTACCAACATTTATCAAAAAGGCCACTTGTTTTTTTATATTCCTATAATACCCATATTCTTTTAACAAATAAAATAATAAAATAATTGTAAAAAAAACCAAACAAATTTTTAAAAATACAAGAAAACCAATGGGCAAATAAAAAAATAAAAAAATGTTGTTTGGAATAAATAATAAATAATTAGTCACTGTAGTCGGCATAAATTACAAATTGCTTCATGCCGTATTAAAGTAAAATCAAATGTATTGTTCTTGAGATATTCCAAAAAAAAAATGAATTAAAGTAGCCCATCAAACTACCAAATTGATTTTACTTTAATACGACATAAAGCAATTTGTAATTTATGCCAACTACAGTGACTAATTATTTATTTATTCTTAAAAACTTTTTTTTTTTTTGTATTTATTTGTCCATTGGTTTTTTTTAGTTTTTTTAAAAATTGTTTGTTTTTTTTTCTATTATTTTATTATTTTATTTGTTAAAAGAATAAGGGGATTATAAGAATATAAAAAAATAAGTGGCATTTTTAATACATTTTGATAGTTTGAGGGCTACTTTAATACTTTTTGAACATTGGGGGCTATATTACAAATAGCTGATAATTTGAGAAGCTTTTTTATATTTTTCTCAAATAAAAATAAAGTAAAGAGGTGGTTGAACTGTCCCTTGGGTGATCAGTCACCCCAAACACTATTTTACCCTTTAAAAAGATGGTCAACCATCTCAAAGGGTGATCAGGTCACATCTTGACTTTAATTTATTAAAAAAAAACTTACATGGCTAAATTCATGTATTGGGATCCATAGAGACTCACCCGCCTAGGTAGGTGACCCGGGCAGTCCAAAGTTTATCTGGACAAGTAGTTTCCACACCAACTCTCTCATACTAACAATTTAGACAATTAATTATTGTGAATCATTATCCCTAAATTGAAAAAATGCTGATGCCAATCCATGGAATTAGGCGAAGAGGAGCTCACCAGTGGAAGCTTTAAGTTCTTTGTTGGACCACGACCACGACTAAGAGCACCATCGTCATAGCAGGGCTTGGTGTAAATGGAATAGGGATTGATGTCTCCAAACTCGGAGAAAGCTTGAGAAAGAGCAGCGGTGCATCCATCACGAGGGAATAAAAACGTGTCGTCTTTGCACGACTTTCGCAGTGCTTCGTACGTGGAATCGGATATCAATCCATGGTTCCACCAATACTCGTGTGTTCCGATGTTGTCATGATAATCATCAATAAGTGGATTCCCCAACTGCTCCATTATTTTCACGATTAAATTTTAAATTCTTTTTTTAAAAAGAATCCGATACTCCTTCCCACAACAACAATACCTTTCTTTTTCTTTTCTTTTTCTTTTTTTCAAACAAATAAAGGGTGGCTTAAGACTTTAAGACCGACAAAATAAGTACCTGTCATGACTTGTTTACGACTCATTTATTCTTTACATGTTTTTTTTATAATAAGATTTATCTATGCGTCATAAAGAATAGTTATATGCATAGAATAAACAGGTACCTGTTTATTTGTTAGGTACCTGTTTTGCCATTTGTGACGGTTGAAATGACCAAATCAATTTTCTTATAGCCGATTTGGGATGACCGAATTGTCCTCTTAGGCAAACAGGGTGGATCGGCCACCCTGATAACGGGTTTAGGAGTCTTAAAAGTCAAAGATAAAAACTTATTGCTTTTGCATAATTACAAGTACGAAAATGTATTTTTCTACTTTCAAATAGGAAGCCAAGGATAGAATTTAAAAACTAATAACATAAAATTGAGTAAGTAGAAAGCATTTAATTACTATTTTCTTAAAAAAAAATAGAGAGTCCACTATATTTTTCATGGATGAAACTTACCAAGAAGCCTTTGAAATTAATGACAGGATTCTTGATTCCCTTATTGCCCCGGACTATAATTTGAGAAAGCTCAGGAATGTAATGACCTGATGAACAAAAGATGTGAAGTTAATGCAAGTGCTCATCTTTTCCATAAAGTTTCACATGATAAATAAATCATGAAAAAATGTGTTTGTTAAGGAACCTGCGTAGCTTTCTCCAGCAATGTAGAATGGCCTATGCTTGTACTGAGAGAACCTCTCAAACCATTTGACCAGAAATGTATAGGCATCTTTTCCTGCACTTTTAGATGCAACGATCAAATTAGGACAGCTTTATTGAACGGAATCTAAATCGTATAATAAAATTTGGGTTAAAAAAACAAGATCGACCTGTTCTTTGGTCACCAACAGTGTATATATCTTCAGAAGTATTTGTGTAGGAAAATCCTACACCTGCTGGGGAATCAAGGAAAAGCAAATTGGCCTCTGCAACAAGAAAATTCCACAGTTGATACACTAATAATATTCTCCTCTGGATGCAAAAAAACCCATTAAGTAATGGGCCCGAGTGTACTTGAATGAAAGCATCATTGATGAATCAGGACCGTCCACCAACAATTTCGGACGGTCAACGATAAATGCAATAATAGAGTAGTGTACCTGCATTCCAAGCATACGGGCTCAAAGAAAGAGTCTTGCCGTCCGGTCTAACCCGGAAGGGCCCCACCTCCTCGGAGGCTCCATAGGCCACGGAGGAGCAGCCTGGCCCACCATTGAGCCACAAAACGAGCGGCCTTGATTCCGGCCCTCTGTGAAGGGGGGCCTCTATCAACCAGTAAAAGAGAGCCCGGCCTGCATGTGGGTCCACAGGAATGTAGCCAGAATATTGAGAAAAGTTGACGTTTGGTGGCTGCCCCGGGAGCTTGACGATCCTATCCCTCTCCTGCGCTTTAAGCTGATCATCAGCCACCGCCGGTGAAGACGACAACACACAACCAAAACCCAAAACACAAACAAAAAGCAGAAAGAAAGAACCGCTCTTGTGTTGGTCTCCCATGAGTGGCTTCTTCACACTAACTTCTTCTCTTGGATAAGGTTATAAGAAGTCAGACAAGTTGTCGTGCGCGTTGGTCTCCATATATAAGCACATGGGTTTTTTTTTTTTTTTTTTTTTTTTAACTTCACTAAAAAGCTCTGAACTTCCACCTGATTTGATAAATTCTCCCTAAATTTTAAAATCTCTCAATTTAGTTTTATGAACTTCTAATTGCAATCAATTTGGACCCCTCTGTCAGATTTTAAACATTAAATGACATTTATACCCTTGAGTTTTTTTATAAAATTTCAATTTTACCCTTAATTCCAAAGCATTTTTTATTTTTTATTTTGTTTAAAAAAAAAAACGAAAATCAGGAATATTTTTGTTTTTGTTGGTATTTCTAACGTCTAAATTTGACGGAGGGATTCAAATTGAGAACAATTGAAAATTCATAGGACTAAATTGAGAGATTTTGAAGTTTAGGGAGAGTTTGTCAAATCGAGTGAAAGTTCAGGGGTCTTCAGTGAAGTTACCCCTTTTTTTTTCTTCTTAAATATACTGAATTAAAGAAAGAGTAATGTAAGTGTTAGAATATATAAAATAAAAATAAATAATAAAAAATTCTAAGTGCTCTATCGGTGTTCTCTTAGTCTTAGGTGGATATTATTTTTTTAAAAACCAAGTGAGAGAAATAAGAGTAACTTTCTTTTTTGCTTTTTTAGAAAATAATATCCACATAGGATCATGAGATCGAGTACCTAGCATTTCCCTTAAACTTTCCTTATTTCTCTCACTTGATTTTTAGAAAATAATATACACATATGACCGAGATAATACTAGAAGAGTACTTAGCATTTCCGTTTCATGGTAATGAGTAAATACAAGTATGGTAATCAAATTCTCTTGATTTGATTACGAAACAAATATTTGATTACAACCAACTCTTAAATAGAGAATATTTCAATATCAACTAAATATGAAATATATTGAAAATATTATATATTTTTTTGTATATTCTAACCGTAAGAAATCATATTTTTATCCTACAACTATATCACAATGTTAATGTGGCAAAACTCTTTTCTTCTAGACAACACCAAGAAGAATTTCAAGAAGAGGGAAAATATAAATCTAGATCTTCCTTCTTCCCCTTTCACGGTAGCAGTGCTCGGTGTCTTTTCTATAGGCTCATCCGGTCTCCGTTTATGGCGGGTTGCTTTAAATCTAGTTTGTAGATCTAGATCCAGATCTAGTCTCTTCAACCTTAAATCTAATCCTCTTCTTCAACCAAGGCGTGTTTTCCGAAGGAATGTCTACGATGTCGTGCTCATCCGCTGCTGCTTGTGGGGTTTTTGTTTTTTATTTTTTGTCCTGGCCTTTGGGTTGAAGATGGAGTAGATCTGTATGGGAGCTTAACTCTCACGATCGGATTTTTAGTTTCTAGTTGTTTTTTTATTTTTGTTTTTGCATTCGGGCTACCCATGTCCTAAATCTAGTCTGAACGAAGCAGAATTATTCCTTACATGTGTTAGCGGAAGCTTGAAGTCATTTTTATGATTTTGTAACCTTCATAGCTTTTGGCTATAATTTTTCAGAGTTGTATGCTCAGTGATGTAAGAACTTTGTGCTCGTGAAATTTCATCAATGGAAGTTGCATATTTTTCAAAAAAAAAAAATGTTAAGGTAGCAATCCCAACAAACTTGTGGATCACTTTTTTAACGACTTATTTAAAAGTTAGTTAAAACTGTCACGTTAGCATTGTGAGATAGTTGTACGATAAAAATATAATTTATAGCATGAGACCTACTATTCCCATATATTCCTTTCATCTCTTTTTCAAATCTAATATTGAATCTGCAGGACCAACATGCCTATAAATCCAATGGTGAATTGGGCAGGAAGAAAGATTCTCACTTGGATAGCAGATGCAGACGAGTTTTGGTTTAGCTCCAAGAAGCCTCGAAGAGAAGGAGGCGGGGCCAAGCTGAGCTAAACCTTAACATATGTAGGAGTCTACAACAACCAATACTTATTCAATGTAATTTTGCAATTTCAGCAGACTTGGACCGAGCAAGAAAACAGATACGCATTAGCACAACGACTTTCATGCTAGTGCGCTCGTATGTTGCTTGTTTTTGAAGAAAATACAAATGGAAATGGATAGAGACGGAGAAATAGCATTTCTCTTTTACCATTAATCAGAAAGAAATAGCAATGCTATAAATTAAATTTTTATCTCACAATATTAACGTATCAGTTTCAACCAACCTTTAAATATTTTTTTAATACATACCGATCAAAAAGTTAGTTAGAACTTGTTAGATAAAAACGTGATTTCTGAAAGATACAATTTAACTTTATCCTATTAAAATAGATGCAACCTAAAAGCTTTCCAACTTATAAGGCCAGGCCTTTTCTAGTCAATGAAAGAAAGTCTTTGTTTAGAAGAAGAAAATGATTGTTAATTTTTAGACTTAAATTCCATCCATGTACATGGATATGTGACCTCCTTAAAATAAACAGATCTACATTTTCAGATTCGGATCGCATGAGGTTGCTATTTTAATATTCCTGACATTTGCTTTCATCTCACTCGATCGATTCATTGGTCACTTTGGATCAATCAATTGCATCAATCTCCAAGTTAGAATATTGGTTCAGAATAATTCTCTGCAAGCTCTGTTTGTTAATATAGTTTGGAGTGTAATTTTTTGTTTAAGTTTAAAATAATATTTTGATATTTAAGTGTTTAGTAAAATTATAGTTTGGCATCATACGATTTTTAAATTTTACTTGGCATGTGAATTGAGAATAAAGATTTTTTTTTTATATATATTTTTATATTGTAACTTTTTTTAAAACGCACTCTCAAATGATATTTTGTTTACGATTTTTTATATGTGAAATCATAATACGTACCTTGATAAAAGGTCAAATCTCAAAGAGAAATTCTACATTTTTCAAAAGTTAATTTTCAAATGATATGTCACAATTTCATTAAACTCATTATTTTAAAAAAATGTGTCATCAACTTATGAGATGGTAATACATTATTTGAGAATAATTTTTTTAGAAAAATAAAAAATAAACAAGTGTCACATTTCTCCTAGCATTTTCCAATCCCAATTCGTAGACACTATTTTTTGATTTTTCCTTTTTATAGAAAGTCGCGAAAGAGTTGACTAGCACAGATCTAGCTTGCATGCGGTAATGAAAACTACCGCGTTTTGGGCACTAATCTGGCATCAAACAAAAACTAATGGACAATAATATGCTTCACTCGATCCACATTTTAAATAAATAATATACAATACTAAAATAATCAATCATTTAAAAAATAACAATATTAAAAAACTCAAACAAAAAAAAAATCAAAATGAAAATAAAAGGGGTGGCTCTTTGGCCAAAAATGGGGTGGCCGTGGCCGGACCAAAAGGCCAAAAAAAAAAAAAATACAAAAAAGTTTGGATTTTGGGGGTGGTCTGCCTGGGGGTGGTTTCGGCTACCCCCAAGGCCTTTTGGGGTAGTTTTGGCCACACCCAAGGCCTGAGGTGGTCTAGCCACTCCTGAACCTCTTTTTTTTTTTTTTTTTGGCCTTTTGAGGGGGTGGTCAAACCACCCCCAAAGGCCATGGGTGTGGTTCATCCACCCCCATATCGACTATGGTAGTTGCTCCAGCCACCCCCTAGCCGAAAATGGGGTGGCCACCCCTTCTATTTTTTCGTTTGAGTTTTTTAATAGTTTTAGTTTTTTAATATTTTTATTTTTAAATTATTGATTATTTTAATATTTAATGTATTATATATTATTTCTTTAAAACGCAGATCGTGGGAAGCATATTATTGTCCACTAGTTTTTGTTTGACGCTAGATTAGTGCCCAAAACGTCATAGTTTTGAAAAACTACTGCATGCAAAGCCGGATCCGACTAGCATCGCATAATATTGGTGTAGGATCAAAAGGAAATGGTTTGACCATAAACTTTTGACTTTTGGAGTTATTTTCAATAGAATTAATGGCGCTTTTCATTCACCCATGGCTTAAAGCTTCATTTTATTTTTTTGTATATTCTTTCATATTTTTATCCTACAACTATATCACAATGTTAATGTGGCAAAACTCTTTTCTTCTAGACAACACCAAGAAGAATTTTAAGAAGATAGAAGATATAAATCTAGATCTTCCTTCTTCCCCTTTCACGGTAGCAGTGCTCGGTGTCTTTTCTATAGGCTCATCCGGTCTCCGTTTATGGCGGGTTGCTTTAAATCTAGTTTGTAGATCTAGATCCAGATCTAGTCTCTTCAACCTTAAATCTAATCCTCTTCTTCAACCAAGGCGTGTTTTCCGAAGGAATGTCTACGATGTCGTGCTCATCCGCTGCTGCTTGTGGGGTTTTTGTTTTTTATTTTTTGTCCTGGCCTTTGGGTTGAAGATGGAGTAGATCTGTATGGGAGCTTAACTCTCACGATCGGATTTTTAGTTTCTAGTTGTTTTTTTATTTTTGTTTTTGCATTCGGGCTACCCATGTCCTAAATCTAGTCTGAACGAAGCAGAATTATTCCTTACATGTGTTAGCGGAAGCTTGAAGTCATTTTTATGATTTTGTAACCTTCATAGCTTTTGGCTATAATTTTTCAGAGTTGTATGCTCAGTGATGTAAGAACTTTGTGCTCGTGAAATTTCATCAATGGAAGTTGCATATTTTTCAAAAAAAAAAAATGTTAAGGTAGCAATCCCAACAAACTTGTGGATCACTTTTTTAACGACTTATACAGGAGGTAAATGAAAATGACTCTAAAAATGATTAGTAATTTAAAGAGTAAGTGAAGTTTCCACCAAATATTTTTACTACTTCACATGTTCAATTCAACAAAACAAACTATTTATTTATCTTTTTTATAATATTTTCTTTGCAAAATTCAAAAATTCAAATACAAACTGATAATTAATAACTTAACAAACATACAACAATTGTAAAATAAAAATTATGAATGGTGAAGCTTGGGGCGAGAATGAATGGAGGGGCACTCGAGGGGAATGCTTTCTCTTATTGTGTCTTTCCCCAGCCCCCCTGTATATGAATAAGTGAATAGGAGGATTCAATGGGTTTAGGTTGGCATTGGCTTGTTCTCCAAAAATGATCTGAAAACAATGAAAGCTTGGCGAGGGCGATGAAGAGGAACCTCATGTCCTGCTCCAGTTACCGTTACAAATGTCAATCCTTTGTATACTTGGCTCCACCCACCAACCTGTTTCACAAAAGAAGAGAGCTTGTGAGGAGATGAGGGAGAAAGAAGAGAGCTTGGATCCGTTTGTTAATGGTTTTTAGTTTTGAGTTGTTTGTTAATGGATTTTAGTATTGAAAAGGGAAAACAAAATGGAGAAAGAAAAAGTGTCATCAAACAAGGCTACAAGGCAATGGGTTCTAATTTCTATTAGCGACAATTACCCATTTTAACTTTCATTGCTCTATATTTGTTTGAGAAATGATAAATCATTTCTCTCAATCATCTCCATATGGTGAATCCATTGAATTTGCAAAAAGAGATGATTGAAAGAATGATGTGTAACATAACATGCCTCATATATGTTGATGTTATTATATTAGAATCAAATGTAACAATATGATGCTTTCTCAGCACTAGCCATAAAAACTTTGAAGTATAAAATTTTATATGGAGTTATTGGAAGATCTAACAGTCACTACAGCAATAAAGGTCACCCAATGTCACTATGCAATATTGGTTCTCCCCAAAAATTAAAAAAAAAAAAAAAAAAAAAACTTTAAATAGGCATTCAAGTTTCTGGTTGGGAAGAATCTGTCTCTTCTGGAGCGCACTAACCTTTCCATTGTCATACCATGGGTGCCAGTTGGTAACAGTTGGTAGCTTCAGGGCATCAATGGAGTATCGAGTTGCAGTCACAGGAACAACTGCATCGGTGTCTCCGCTGGAAAATGATCATCAAAAGCCATGTCTGAGCAGGATGCATAATAAATCTAACAAAATTTTCTGAAAGAAAATTCTGACCCTAGCGAATGCCAAGAATATGACAGTGCTAAGGAAAGCATTAACAATATATAAAATGAATACCCCGAATTTGAAAGGCAGGGTACTCCCAAGATATAACAAATATTTTATATAGAACATGTCAAATCTTGACGTTTTTTTATGTTAATACCTCATAAAATCAGCATAGTTTCTCATAAAACTTCACAATCAATTTCATGATCCTGTCCCCTATGTTGATTTTGGTAAACCTTCTCAAACAGGTAAATGTGGTTTGTACACTATAGATGAACTACAATGGAATAAGGACCTGAAACACCATACTATGCAAGAGCCCAAGATACTTTTCATCCAACACAAATTAATCTAAACTTTTCAGAGTCACTCTCACGCCAATACAACTTTATCTATATAGTTATGTATTGAAAAGAAGCTGCCTACTCCTAGCTGGAAGTTTAGAAGCATGATAAAGTTGTTTCATTTCCAGCTTCCATGGTCATGTTTGAAAATATAATCTCGACAACTTCATAGCCCCTAGACCTACAAATATACCCCAACACATCACAAGCTAAGATACCACAAGAAAGCTGTCTCCACAACTACTATTATAATTTATACACTCCCAAATAACTTAAAAAAATTCACTGATTTCATTTAAAAAAATAAATAAATAACAGAGAAGTGGGGAAGACGCACACACAGAGGACAAAGAGAGAGACCTGTAAACCCATATCTTGAGACCAGCAGCAATGAGTTCAGAATAAATAGGAAGCATGGAGAGTGGAGAATCCGCCCAGTAGTTACCAACAATATCACTGAATAAAAGCTTTAAGTCAATAATGCTATCGCAACATATGCAACAAGATCATCTCAAATATCCAAAACATAAGTCTTACCTGCATGTTTTCCATGGATAAGAAATTCTAGTTACATTGGCATGGAGTGCCTTCTGAACTTCTGGGAGATTGAAGTACACTTCAGCATGCCTCTCAGTGCAGGGATCATATGCTCGAGACATCCATGGCTGAGTTCAAAGGCAAAAGACTCAGATCAACTAAAACAAACCTCGTGAGCAGTTTGTAAGGAGTGAGGTCAAGATTAAGCAATTTGTAGACCACTAAGAGGAATATACTTATGCTGGACAAGTATGCGAAATAGTATGGAGCAGCATTTTCACCAATACCAGTGGTGGGGAAATCCAGACTCAAAATTACTTTGTGCAATATTGAATCTAGAGTTAGCTACAAAATTAATAGGGAAACTTTGGTGTGGGGAAATAACCAACAATGAAGACAAACTTTTGTGTGTGGAAAAACAATGCATGTTTGAAATATATGTCGCCATTTAGGATTTATTCACATTTAAAATTTTTACATATTCTTAAACATATAAAATGTGCATATGAATATATGCATATTAAATTAGATATACTTAATAAGAGAGTTTTAACATAGTTTTGTAGTTGAAAGCTCCAAATATCTGGCACAATGCCTGCACCAAAAGCCAAAAACAATGACAGTGACAACTGCCCAACAGTCCAGTCAGCACAAACTCGAAATTATGTATTTATTATCACTTTTCTCCAAGTCCATTACACAACCACAGAAGAAAAGTTTGACCCCACTATATGGCATCTATATTAGCTCACCTTATATCACCTTCATAAGAGGTCTATGCTCACATAATGTTTATGTGATTTCATAATTATTATTAGCAACGACTTTAACAGGAGAGCTAATCAGCAGCTGTTGATTGGAGGTTTTTATAACCAAGTGATGTCAGCTAAAGCTCCTACTTATGGAGTGACTGGGCAGGTCATGGGCATGCAGGAGAAGGGAGAGGACAAAGGAATTACATGAGCATGTGCTGAGGCCAGCAGACCCAAGGCCCACTTCTCAGCTTGCAACATCATGGAGAACACTTGGGGACCCTTAACAGCTTTAAAGTTTAAACACAATATTCAACAGCACTCTCATTGACTTCTCAACTGATCCCACAAAGTTCAATCAAAGTCCCACTTATCATATCAAACATTTTCCTGATTTTTTTTTTTAAAAAAAAAGTACATTCTTTTACACTTTTCCTGACAGTTCACTAATCATATCAAAACATCACATATAGTGTTAAAGACTATATTTCACAATTACTGTGGAAGGTCCTAGATAGCAACATAACAATCCCAAATATAGGCACTAAGCATAAAGAGCAGTGTCCCCTAACTGTTTTATAAAATGAACACCGTGTCAGGTCAGAGAGCAACAACATTTGGTAATAACACGAAATGTTCTAGTCAAAATCTTATTGTGTCTGCCATTCTGCTGGCAGTCATAAAAAAACCCCTATGCCGTATTGATAAGTAAAAGAAAAAAATTAACGAGAACTTACATAATGACCCCTTAAGTTGCGCCTCAATGATGCAGTATTATTGCAAGGCCGAGTGAAAATGCTATATGGATCAATGTTTCCCAGCTCTGCCTCTGCCACATGAAGAGCCCTCATGCATTCCAATGAGGGGTGCTGAGATGACCCAGAGTTGCAGGCAGCTCGTAGCATATGATAGGAGGAATCGGAAATCAAACCATGGGTCCACCAGTATTCAAATGTGCCGATGTAATCATGGTAATCATCAGTAACCGCGTTTCCTACCTAATTGAAACAAATTTAGAAAAGAAAATTACCCATAAGAGTAAATGATTAATTTTCATGAACCAGTTGAATACTGAAAGTATATCATCCTAATCCGAATGAAATCTACATTCCCACCAGAAATCCCTTGAAATTAATAGCTGGGTTCCGGATTCCCTTGTTTCTTTGGTAAACAATTTGAGACAACTGAGGAACATAGTGACCTGAAACAGAATATTTAGAAGTTAGCTGATTCATCATCATTTCAAGTTTCCATGAAATTTTTGTAGAACTGAAATTTTTTTTAAAAAAAAAAGGACAAAGGGAATTCGGGACCTGCATAACTTTCTCCGGCAATGTAGAAATCCCTATGCTTGTACTGTGGAAACCTTTCAAACCAATTGACAAGAAATGTATATGCATCTTCCGCTATAATACAAAGATGTCAAAATCAACCCACTTTGAGCTAAAAGAACACAATTTGCATTACTGATCAACCATCCACACCTCAGCACACACGGAATTAGGTAAAACATAATCATTAATGACAATTATTTGACAATTAAACTAAAAAGCTACCTGTTCTCTGATCACCCGCTGTATACAAGTCTGAAGTCCTATTTGAATACGAAAAACCAACACCTGCTGGAGATTCCAGGAACAGCAAATTTGCCACTGTCCAAAAGTTTGAAAATAATCAAAATTAAGTTAAAGCTCATCATACATATACTACACGAAAATTTATTCTTCAAATTTGTACATACAATTGTTCCAAGAGTAAGGATTCAAGTAAAGGGTCTTTCCGTCGGGCCTAACATGAAAAGGTCCGATCTCCTCAGCCGCTCCATAAGCAACTGAAGAGCAACCAGGACCACCATTGAGCCACAGCACTAGTGGCCTTGACTCAGCTCCACGAACAGCCGGTGACTCGACCAACCAGTAAAACAATGCTCTCCCAGCTTGCTCATTCACAGTCACATAACCTGAATACTGAGCGAATCCCACATTCCTTGGCTGTCCTGGCAACACAGTGATTCTATCTCTCACTTGATCTCTAAGAGAAGAAGAAGAAGAAGAGAAACAAGTTCCCACAAGAAGGGACAAAAGGCCAAGTACAGAGAATGTGGTAGTATGACCCATGAATATATAAATCAGTCAAGAAGTAATAAAGCTGAGCAAAACCCAGAAACACAAATCCCAAAAAATTGTCCGGGATCTCAAGGAATTTAACTATAGAGTTCTAAATCATAGACTTTGGACAGAGCGCGCACAAAGACAGAGAAAGAAAGATATAGAGTGTGACCAGTAATGGGAGTACAACCTACAGAAACAAATACCTTGGAGCACAAATCCCAAAACAATCCTGGTTTTCCGAAGAATTCGCCTACAGAGCTCTAAAACATTACTCTGAAAGCATGAAACAACTAAAACAAACCAAACCCCAGAAGCCCTTATCCCCGGGTTTCCAACTAATCTATCTAAAAAAGCAGATAGATAGGGGAGAGGCTCACATCATAGGCGTTTGGCATTTTATTCACAATCCCAATGATTGTGATTAGTTGTGATGGGGTATGAACAAGGAGCAGCCATGCATTTTGTTTATGTTTTTATCTGCCTTCTTAATCAAAGCCTTGAATTTTCTTCTCTCTTTCTTGCGTCTGGTTCTATCAGGCCATTGACCGAACACGTAATAGGCGCACATGGGATTGTTTCAGGATATTCAAACTTTCTGTCGTCTCAAGAGCTTTTTACTGAATCTTAGGAACCCAATGAGAAAGTCGGTGGCGCCGAGGCTGCTTCAAAGAATTAATACAGTTGATTATTTGCATAATCTAATCAGTTAAAAGCAATGATGACAGAAGCTCTGATTTAAACATATGCAAAAAGACACGCTCACACTGTGTACCAGTTGTTATTTAACACTCTGTCTTGACTCTTGGACCAGTATGATAACGCTGGCCCACGCCATTTTCTTCCTTTTCCATCCTTGTTCCTTTCGCTTTTTCTGTGTGCCTTCTTACAGTTACAGGGACGGCTCAAACGGGTAGCGTTAAGAGCCTCTCCACCGCATTATCTATTTTCTACTTTAGCTTTAAAAAAAAAAAAAAACTGCTAAATAGAATAATAGCAGCATATTCTCTATAACCCATTTTTTTTCTTTACAAAAAATATCTACATCAGAAGTCTTAAATATAACCAACAAATACATTATTAAATTATAAAAATTAGTTGCAATGATAAAAAAATAATTAAAAAAAAACAATATTTAATTCATAGAGGGAAAAATAAGAGAATTTATAGTGAAGTGTTTTTTTATAAGAAATTAAAAAGTAATTTTATTCCTAAATTGAGAAAAAATAGTTAGAAAGCTGCTGTTAATACTCTTAGTAAGTTAGTATTTTCAATTATCCATTTCTTATCATTTTTGAGATATGAAATATGGGTTTTGACATATGTATATTCTAGGACCTAAAATCTCATAAAAGCCCACATGATTTCGAATAGACCCATTGGACCTACAGTCATTATCTTTTCAACATACTCTAAAATGCTTGTAAGGTCTAAAGAACACATTTTTACTATTCTATACATATTATTACTATCAATAATACTCTTCTTACTTAAAAGCTCTTTCTCTCTCTCTCTCTCTCTCTCTCTCTTCATTGACTTGAACGTCAGAGTTCCTCTAGTTTTTTGAGACCGGTGGGCTTCTGACGCCTTCTATTTTTTTTGCACACAAAATTACTTTCTAAAATACGGCGCGAGGGCATTGCTGGTACATCAAAATATATATATTATTTTATGGAAAGGAATGAGGATTCTATTTCAAGTTTTGAAAAAATGAACCAATTGGGAGAGAGGGACTTGATTGTTGATTTGGATTCGGTGCTGAATGCTTTCCACGAGGAGATAAGATTCTTCTATGAATTTTGCATGAAGATTTCTTTCTTTTTTTAAAAACAAAAAAATAAAAATTTGTTCAGTTTATCATTTCTACTTGGATTTGATAGCATTTAAAACACCTACAATGTCAACAAAACGGGAAAACAGAAAGAAAATAATAATAATAATATATTAAAATAAATAAAAATAAATAAATGGATAACCAGGTTTATAGTTTGAACAGTTCGAAAAGAAGTAGATACAACATGGCGTAGAATTGTGAGGTTTACACTTTACACTACAGTCTACCGACACAGACCACCAAAAGTCCAAAACCAGCAGATTTTTTTTTTGTTGGTATCATGAATGAGTAGGAAAATGATATATCATGAACATTTTATATTATGTTTGGGGAGCCGGAAAGAAAGACCTCCAAAATCACCTTGACCTCTCAATTCTGACCATTCCATTTTTCACTCTTCTCAACTGGAATAGTCTGCAAAACAAGAAAAGAATCACTAGAATAGCACCGCCTTCTGCCAACGGATAGCTTTCTGAAATCAAATTAGTATTTTGTAGGGCATTTTTTACAAGAGTTTTCATTTTATTACTCAAAATATAACTTTTTTTTAAAATTTTATTTACTAATTTTTTTACTACACACTCTAACAAGAATATTTATTTTTATTATCTACTCTAATTAAATATTATTTTATTAATTTTTTATCATTCACTTTTCTTCTCCATAAAAAAAGAGATAAAAAGAGAAAAGATTAAAAAAACAAAAAAGAAAGAAAATATAACAAAATAAATACGAAGTTTATCGTAAATCAATGGGGAAAAAAACCCTATATTTTATAATATTTATAGAGTAAGAAAATTCATAACAAAAATAACCAAATTAAATTAAAAAGCTAATTAACAAAAAATTAAAATTAAATAAAAAAACGTAATTAGGTTTGGGAGAAGAGGGATTTTTATGGGCCTGAATAAATTTAAACAACGAAATTACTTTGTTTAGCCAATCAAAACTAGAAATGTCTCAATATCCACCCCTTTGTTTCCAAAAAAAAAAAAAAAAAAAAAAGAGTTTATTATTATTTTTTTAAAAAAAAAAACTAATTGAATATTTAATAAAATTAACAAATGAGAGTTGGTGGAGGTGCAAGCAATGGACATGGCTTTAGAATGAGAACTAATATTAATAGTGTACGTATTTTAAAATTATAAATAATATAATTTAAAATATATATATATATATATATATATATTCTAAATTTTAAGCATAAAATAAATACTATTTATTGTTCTTATATGTTGGTCAGAAAATAATTTAAAGAGGGGGCACGTGTTAGATAAAGTGGGGAAGGAGTGTATTAATTGGGAAATGTAATATAAAGTACAACAGAAGAAGTCAGCGTGAGAATTGAAGAATATGGAGTACAGCTGGAATGCTAAACTTGGGAAGTCGTGCAGAAGCTTGTAGAAGAAGTTTTGGGCTGGGCAGGATTGTAAAATGGATCTCAACCTTGTAATCAAAGGAATCCTCAGTGTCATGCACTTGGGCCTTTTGGTCTATCGAAAAAAAGTCAAAACTACTACAAACTTCATGCCCATAACAAAAACTCAATAGAAAATAAATCAACACACAACTAGTTTAAAATTTGTTTGGAATTGTGTTTAAAAAATAAAGTTTTTAAGTTAAAAAAAAAAAAAATTTATACAAAATTTTTATTTTTAAGCTTTTGTTAAATGCGTTTTGGTCATTTTTTGGCATTTTAAACCTTTAAAGCCCAAAAAATTGGTATTTTTTTCTTGGGCTTTTTGCACTTTCAATTTTTTTTTATTAAATGGGTATTTTTTTCTTCAAATTAACTTTTTGAGTGTTAAACGCACTTTTAGACCTCTTAAGTACACATCCAAACATTTTACAAAAAAAAAAAAAAAGTACACATCCAAACAAGCCCTTAGTCTCTCAATCTACATCGCCATTTATAATGTCCCACAATTTTATTTTTTATTTTTTAATTTGGCTCGCGTATCTTACTGATCTATCATTAGGGTTAGGGTTGGAATTTCCTCTTCTACCCTCAAAATGACTAAAATACCATGCACGAAAAAAAAATAATAATAAAAAAAAAAAATCAGAATTGACCGAAGTGATGCCATATTGTTTTGTTTTTCTTAGATTTTTTTTTTTTTTTTTTATGTTTTTGTTTTATCTTATGTAGGATATTTTTGTTATTTTGAGTCGTGGAAAAAGGACATTACAACTCCAATAATAAATATCACTATGACGTTAATTAAATTGCAAGATTGAGAGATTATATTGTAAAGAACATTGTAGAATGGTGTGAGTGTAAAGTTTTCCCCCCTTTTCCGTACTATTTTTAAAATGTTTTTTTTTTTTAAATAATAAACATCATGGGTGGAAGTAGAACATTTAATATTCATTTGAATGATATTTTTAGTTCCTTTCTTCTTCATCCCTACTTATTAGACACGACTTGTATAAAAATATTACATCAATAAATTTGACCTTTTGGATGACAACCTATCAACGGTTAGATTGGTGAAACCCAGTATACTTTGACTGGAGCCTCCCCCACCGGAATACTTTTATTTTGTCAGTACAACATCACTTTCCAAGACTTAAATACAGTAGGGCAGTGGAGAAGCCCACGTTATGTTTGATTCTCCGATGACTTGCGCTTTCCTTTTGTCTTTTTAGTTGCTACTGATTTTAGGACACACTATAATGTATAAACAAATGTTCCGGGTGCTAAAATGCCAAACCAAACCAAACCACACGTTTCTATAATTTCAATGTATTTAATTACAAGTGTGTTTTTGAAAACAAATAGGTAGGCCTGGGCATAATCACCGCCGACTTTCGACCGCTTACCGACCGATAGTCGACCGACTTCTACAGACATCGATTAATCAATGGGCGGTAGGCGAAACATTTTTATTTTCTTTCGACAAATTCTATTTGGTAGGCGAAATAAAATTTGTTAACCGAACTAACTTTACAGACCGACTTCGCCGATAATTTTCATTTTTTTACATACAGACTTTACCGACCGCCTATCGGTGTCGGGACAAAAATTTGGCGAAATAAGTTCGTGAAATTTCGACTTTACCGACATTTTTGTGAAACAAATATTTTTCTACCAACACTGACCGACTTTAACTAACACCCAGCCCTACAAATAGGTGGAAAAAAAATAATTCCCTTTTTATATGATGTCTTATAGTTTTGTGCTTTTTAGCATTTGAGTAGTAATGGGATAATGTTAAAAACCACATTTTTATCTGATTACTATTTTACTATAAATTATAATTGATCCAAGAGCCAATTGAATTTAGAAGGTAAAATAATTATAGGATAAAAGTGTGATTTTTAGTGTTACTCTTTTTTCATTTTTTTTATGCCATACAATGCATCAAAATAATATAAACGGAGTTTAAGGAGTAACTCAATCGGCTGGATACTATACTTCATTGAGCGGAAGTCACTAAATCAAATTTCCCTTCCTCTTTTTTCTTCCCTCATGCGAACATGTAAAATAATAATATAAAAAGAAAAGGAAAATCTAAAAGTTCTTTACATAAGATTAAAGGACAGTTTTTCACCAAATTAAGTTATAAATTTTTTTTAAAACGGAACCTATTAAAGTTCCAAAACTCGTGTAGATTGGTTAGAGAAAATTATTCCAATCAAATTTGAATGAAAGTTTTGCCATGCATTGTTGTTATATGTCAGTTTAATCAACTGAATTTGATGAAAAATATTATCCATAATTAAATTAGAAGCATTAAAAGAGATTTAAATTATATTACTAATTTAAAGTGATAAATTACTCTTTACACAAATGAGACAAGGCTCTTTAATTTCTATTAAATGCTGAAGTTATGTCTCTTAACATTTTCTCCATCCCCCAAACAAATCAAATTTACGACTTTTTAAAAACTTATGTGCCACAGGTATAATATTGCAAATTCGCGATATATAAACGTAAATTTTGGAGAAGGAGGCCCTACATAAAAAATATATATGAAACTACCAAAGGTATCGCATATTTCGGAGACGGCGCAGAAGATACGGGGTAATATTCGCCACGTCAGCCCTAGATTAGAGCCACGCGCGTTTTCGGAGCGTGACGTCAAGTTGGCAGTTTCAAGCGCTTGAAGCTTGAAAGTGAGCGCACGGGCACGTGTTCGGTTGCGTCCCTGAGAGAAAGCCAAAGGAATCGTACATGTGCGTCCGCACGTGTCGTGGCCGACGTAGGCAAGATTGTCGTTTGGTGGTTTGACTCCGTCTCGGCGCGAGATAAAGAGGGAAAACTAATACTTGCTGGGCGGGAAACTTGAGATTCCCAAAATGTCAGCGATTATTGGTCCGATTACACTAATTTCTTATTTTCTTTTCTTATTTATTTATTTATTTATTATTATTACACTAATTTCTTCAATTTGAAGGCAGACGTTTCCAAGGAGCAAGAATAAAGGTCACGGGTTTCTTGGGGCACTGCTATAAAATGCGGTAAAATCTTGACTTGGATGAGAAAATGTTATCTACCTATTTATTTTTAAGAGAAAAATATAATTTAGTCCTCTAAATTATTAGTCATTTTTATTTTAGCTCTTTAATATTTAAAAAGTGATAAAATAGCATCTCAAACTACCAACTAATTAAAATTTGGTCACTCCATTAGTCATTATCGTCAAATATAATGAAAAGAGAAAAATGAAAAACAATGGTGGATGAAAACTTATAAGGGGATTATTAGACGTATGGAAAAACTAATCAATGGTGGATGAATTATTAGAGGTATGGAATAATTTGTCATTTGATGGTAGAGGAAGCTTATGAGGGGATTGCAATTGAGAATGCGCCTTGAAGTAGAGATGGAAGAGAGAGGTAATCATTGTCTAGTTGGGAAAGTTCGGATGAATTGGGCAGTGGGCAAAGACTTGATTTACGAGAATATGTTGCGAATCGATTGAGAAGACAACATTTAAATAGTTAGATATAAACTTGTTTCTCATGTTAGATATGATTTGGTCTAATTCTACCATCTTCCCTTGGCTCGTATGACTCGTGATGTGGGATCTAGCAAAAAAGGCTTTTAAATATAACATCGACCAGGATTGGATGGAATAAATTATTCATTGTATTTATGATATTATTTTGTTAGAACAATTTGCTATTTTTTTTTATTAAATGAATGAAAAAAAAAAAAAAAAGTAAGGACAAAGTTTTTCTCCAAACTGGGTTAGAAGAACTTCCTTCAACCTAGTTTATACAAATGACATGTATCAATTTTTTTAATAACATGTGAAATGCACATGAGTTTTTAATATTATTTATTCAAACTTTGTTCATGTTATAAAAAAACATGTGCATCTCACATATTGAAATCACACATGTAATTTTTATATAATGAGTTTGAGGAAGTTCCTCAAACCTAATTTTGAGGAAGTTCCTCAAACCTAATTTTGAGGAAGTTCCTCAAACCTAATTTTGAGGAAAACTATGTTCATAAATAAGGAAAATAGGTATTCCATGAAATATGCTTCTTTCGATATCATGCACAAACCTTTGTCCACACTATCTATCATTATCACTTTCCATATTGGTGTTGACATTATAATGAATTAATTTGACAAAAAAATAAAAAATAGAGACAATTCCAGTCTGCTAATGCCTTTTAGAGGATTTTTTTTTTTGTGTCTTGTTTTTAAAATTTTTTTTTGATGTAATATTAATGTGAAATCCTTATTTATTTGTTTGTGTTTAATTTAGGTGGTTTGTTATAACTTTTTATTTTAAAAAGTAAAATAAAAGTGGTGATACTTTTGTTTGTCACAATAAAAAGCTCTTAAACATTTCAAGATATTTGCATGAAAACAAGTAAAGAGTTTTTAAATCGAGTTGCTGTTAAACCATTAAAACTATTTTCATATATCAACTCTTAATTGTCACTGCATTTTAGGTTGATTATTTGTCACAGTAAAAAAAGAAAAAAGAAAAAAGGAAAGTTATAATAAATCAATGAGTCAACGTGTGAAAACAAAATAGATCCTGAATTTTATTATTATTTTTTTTTAAGAAAAAAAATTTGTAGTGTCAATCAAAAAGATGTCATAAGTCATTCTGTTACATTTTCTTCCAAATATCTAACATTCCTCATTAAATCTCAAAACTTACCGTTTTGCCACATCAAAAATTTTTTTCACCTCACTTTAAAATATTAATTTTTTTATTAATTTAATTAAAAAATTAAATTTTTTTTAAAAAAATTGAAGTGAGGTCAACGGTGAGGCTGCTACCCTTGGTCACCCCCAAACCCACCATGGGATAGCTTTGCGGCCGACCCCCATGTGGGCTTGGGTGGCCGCGAGCCACCCATAACCCTCCCAAAGTGGCTTGCGGCCACCCCTAACCCCCAATGGGGTGGCTCGCAGCCACCCTAAACCTACATGGGGCTGGCCGCAAAGTCACCCCATGGTGGGTTTGGGGTGGCCAAGGGTGACAGCCCCACTGTTGGCCAACTTTTTTTTTTTTTTTTAATATTTGATTTTTCAATTAAATTAGTATTTTAAAGTGACGTGGAAAAACAAAAGCTAACATGGTAAAATAATGAATTTTGAGATTGAATGACGGGCAGAAAGACTTATGACATATTTTCGATTGATTAGTGGACTAAAAAGTGTTTTTTTTTTTTTCAATGTTGACTCATCA
Source organism: Corylus avellana (assembly GCF_901000735.1). Taxonomy (NCBI): domain Eukaryota; kingdom Viridiplantae; phylum Streptophyta; class Magnoliopsida; order Fagales; family Betulaceae; genus Corylus; species Corylus avellana. Next base: position 25,956,473 of record NC_081547.1, read on the forward strand.
ATTTATTATAGACTTTCCCTTAAAAAAAAAAAAAAAAAAAAAAAATCCATAATTCATTTGCTGGATTTATTGTGTGGACCCTTTTGGGCTCCATTTGTTTAATGCTCCTCAAAATTGCTAAAATCGTGTATTTTCTGCTGCCTTTGTCAGCACGTATTGGACCTGACGTGGAGCCGTATCTCTTGAGCTTTTTTTTTTTTTTTTTTTTTTTCTCCTTCTGCAAAGAGGGTTTTCTTTCTATCATTGCCGAACAATCCAGAAGAGACATGCCACCAATTAAGGTAAAAGGTGAAAGCGTAAGTCGTTTTAAGGAAAAAAAACTCCCCTGAATTGTGTTGGAATCTACTGTGCAATAAGAAATTCTCCGTTTTGGAAAAGGGTTTTTGATGAAAGAAAATCAAAAATAATTTTGAGTATTTTGTATTTTGAATTATTTGTTTATGTTTTTATTTTAAGAAGATATAATAAAATGCAGAAAATACTTTGTTTTGATAACACATTTTTTTTTCCTCTATTTTGTTTTATCTTTATAAAATAAAAATATTAACAAACAATTTTAATAGAAAACTAAATAATTTGTGGGTATTATAATTTTACTGTAGCCCATAAGTACTATACACAACTAAACCCTATGGGTCAAATAAATGATTCGACTCATTGAGAGAACAAGAATGACCATAAAATACAGCTAACAATGACGGAGCAAAGGGCTTCAAAAGAGAGAGGAACCACGAAAGGCCCCATAAACTTTCCTAAACCCTTGCAAGAAGAACAACAACATAATAAACACTGAAACATGTTGTAACGAAATTGTTGCAAAGAAACCACACTACAACAAAATTATGAATCTTTGTAGCCCAAGGGAAAAACCCTAATGTGGAGAACCAAGCCAAGAGCACCCGGGAAGGTGGCGTACAAGCGTGTGGACCAAAACAAGGTGAAGAAGGGGGCGGCACTCGACTGAAGGGAGGCTATAATATTCGTGTTTAACAACTTTTGAGCAGGGAACTCCGACTCATATCAAAGAGAGGAAGAAACATCGAGTTTATATAAAGAGGGGAGAACCTTTCACCATATACGTATTCATAACTCTCGTTCAAACTTTGTCAATTTACTTTCTCTCTCATCCTTACTAACTTAACCTCTAGTAAATCTTTGTAGCCTTTTCTCATCTTTTCAATCTCATTTTATCAATACTCATATTCAAACCTTATGCTTATTCCTTTGTGTGTGGTTACTAGCAATAAAACTCAACACATTAACTCAAAACCAAAATCTATATACACATTTTTATTAAAAACTCAACTCTCAATGTCAATTGTCATCCAAGATTTTTGAACTCAAGACGAAAGTTGTTGGGAATAAATTCATACTACAAGCTTATCAAATCTGGGCTCAATGACCAATGATAGGCCCACGAAGATATTAATTAAATAGCAAGGGCTAATTAATTAATTAGTAGAATATATATTTTAATTGGAATTATATTGGAATAAAGAAGCTCAATCCTAGCTCAAGCTCTCATGAATTCAAGAATATCTTTACAAGATCACTACTCAAGATTATCTCTACATGATAGGTGTTGAAGATTTATCTCTAAATGATAACTGTTGAGTTTTATCTCTACTTCAACTCCTTAAGCCTATAAATAGGCTCCTACACAAGATATTAAAACATCTTCTCAATTCCTTTCAATATTCTCTCTCATAGCTTAATTAGTTGGATTGAGCATGGCCTCGAAGAAAGTGAAGAAAACTCTTATGAAGAAAGGATAAATTATGAAAATGATTGGTAATTAGTATGAAGATCAGTTTAGTTGCCCACCACTCAAAATTTGTTAAGATTCTGATTTTTTTTTTTTAATTTTTATTTATTCAGTTTAGTTGCCAACCACTCAAAATTTGTTTAGATTTTGATTTGTGTTTTATTTCTATGCGCACACACACGACACGACATAAGTTTTGAGGATGTTATAACATGGCATGATGGCACCCCAATTTGTATCAAAAAAAGAGAAATATATTTTCCTTCCTCTAATGCTTTATTTTTTTTGTTATTTATTAAATAAATTATTGGGTTTCCGCTATAGCCAGTTGGGATTGGGATCCAGGGCCACCCACGTCATCTATCCAAAATCCATAAAGTTCTGGAACCGTGGCTAGGTAGTTGACACGAAGGTGTTGTCATTCTGATAAATCAGCGAGGGTAAACCCGTCATAGCAAGGCGCGTGTTACCCCGTAAATATCCTCCAAACTGGGGGCATTTCCGTGTTCCGAACGGGAACACAGGGGGCCAGTGTAAAAAGAAAAAGTTGATTGATAAGAATAGAAAAAGGTAAAAGATGGACAGAGAAATAAATAAAAACCAAATAAAATTAAAAAAAAAAACCGAGATTTGATTTTTTATTAGCGGACTCGAAATCAGATTGAATACAGTTTAATGACGCCGTTGAGATCCGGAGTACCAAATTCTCTCTCTTTCTTTTTCTCTCTCTCATGGCTCTCTTTGTCCCTTATCGGCTCACGTTCTCACTTTGTCGCTCCAGAGCCAGAGTTTCGTTCACCGCCAGGCAAGCGAAAGAAGATAGAAGAACGACATCAAGCCCTAATCAGAATCCATGGCTTTGACTCTTTTATAGGTACCCTTCTTCGATCCAGTTCTGAAGAACTAGATATCAAGCGCTGGCTTCGCTCAGGTTCGTGAGGTGAGGTGCGGCGCGGGTATGCGGCATAGGGTTGGTGTTCGATCTGAGGTTCAGCGCTTTGTCTTTACGGTTCGTGGAGTTGGGAGCCCTAGATTTGGCGCTTGTTGGCCGTGAACACGTTTTCCCGTGCGATCTGGGTTTGGAAACCAGAGGGATTGCTTCTCTCGGCGGCGTCTGTATTGTTTGGTTTTCTCTGTGACTGCGGATTGGGATTGTGGCTGCCCATGCGATTGGGTTGGTTTTCATGCCGCCAGAACCATTGCCTTGGGATCGGAAGGACTTCTTCAAGGAGAGGAAGCACGAGAGGTCGTCGGAGTCGCTAGCGTCCGTGGCTAGATGGAGGGACTCTTCGCATCACGGATCTCGTGAGTTCAATCGCTGGGGATCCGCCGATTTTCGCAGGCCACCAGGTGAGTTCTTACGGTGTTTGAATCGGCCTGCCATAGCCCTTTTTATCTCTTTCAATTGTTCCGATTTTTGGGTGATTATGATGATGTTTGATGTTAAATAAACCCTTACGTGGCACATGGTTTTATGTGGCTTCAACTTCATCTATTCCATGTGTCCCAGACCATTTGTATAGCTATATATTTCTTAGATAAAGAACGTTCGGACTTCGTACGTTTTCACGGCCCGGCAACATGATGTTCAAATTTTGTAACTTTTGGGTTCTTCTGAGGGACGTTTGATAACTTGATTGGTTTCTTATCCCCAGAACATGTCTGATTTGGTGTTTTTGATGATCCTGTATGGTGTTGGATATTTTTTTTCATGACTATTGCTTAGATCTATGATTAGCGTGCCTCGTTTGTTTATTTCAGATCCGGGGTTATGATTTTTATTTGGGGAATAACGTTTTTGGGATTTTTTTGAGAAATTATTGTCTTTTTTTTTTTTTTTTGGCGAGAATATATACTTTGCTTGTGTTGATATGTTGTTTTTTTTCCCTTTTCTTTTTGTTTAAATATTTTCTGAAGGTCATGGTAAGCAGGGTGGTTGGCACCTTTTTTCCGAAGAATCTGGTCATGGGTATGTGCCTTCTCGGTCTGGTGACAAGATGCTGGAAGATGACAGCTGCAGGCCATCTATATCGCGCGGAGATGGAAAATATGGCAGGAGCAGTAGGGAAAATAGATTGGGTCAGAGGGATTGGAAAGGTCATTCCTGGGAAACAAGCAATGGGTCTCCAAATACGTCTGGGAGGCTACTCGATGTGAGTAATAATGATCTGAGGTCAGTGGATGATATGATAGCTTGCCCCTCTCATCCTAATTCTGACTTTGTGAATACATGGGATCAGCTTCACTTGAAAGACCAGCATGATAAGATGGGTGGTGTCAATGGGTTGGGAACAGGCCAGAGATGTGATAGAGAGAACTCACTGGGCTCGTCTGATTGGAAACCTCTAAGGTGGAGCCGTTCCGGAAGCTTGTCTTCACGGGGTTCGGGTTTCAGTCATTCAAGTAGCTCGAAGAGCATGGGGGGCGTGGATTCTAATGAAACAAAGGTTGATATGCAGCTGAAAAATGCAACTCCTGTCCAGTCCCCTTCAGGCGATGCTGCTGCTTGTGTGACGTCTGCTGCTCCATCTGAAGAAACAACTTCCAAGAAGAAGGCTCGACTTAATTGGGGTGAGGGACTAGCAAAGTATGAAAAAAAGAAAGTTGAAGGCCCTGAAGTTAGTGTGAGCAAAGATGGGGCTATCATTACAACTTGTAATGCAGAATCCACCCATTCATTCGTTTCAAATATGGCCGACAAAAGCCCCCGTGTCGTAGGGTTTTCAGATTGTGCGTCACCTGCAACTCCATCTTCAGTTGCATGCAGCTCCTCACCAGGTAGGTTACATTTCTCTTAAGTTATTGCCAAGTATCTACTTGACTGTTTATACACAAGGAGAATCTCCTTTCTGAAGCTTTTTTGAATCACTAATATGTTCATTACCTATAAGTTTCAAATGGTAATAAGATTTTCTTTAGAGAAATAGATGTTAAGCTAACTGAAATAAAATGTAGAAATCCTTTGGTGTAAGGACCATGGCATGGCCTGTGCCACTATCTAGTGAGTATCAAGTGGAAGGGAATGAAGTAATAATGAAGTTTAGCTGAACTATTGTACTTTGTTGGTGTAATTTATTACGATAATTATTTGACCCATAGTCTGAAATATTGTTGATTTATGGTTTATTTTTAGCTAGAAGTTCATGACACTTTAGTAATTTGCCCCTCAAATAATTTCATCCATTTCATTTGGTATATGCCAAAAAAGTGAGTTTTTAGGTAATCCAATTATCATATGACCCAAAATTTAGACTTTGCTTTGGAAATGCGGATTTTCGGTGTGCATTTTTTAGCTTCTCGTTGTAAAGATGCCGACAATGAATCATTGGATATATCATCAAGGTTCTTTTTTTTTAAAAGATTGGTGTTGCTTTGTAGGTAGTTTGCTATTTGTGATTTGGTTACCGAGGCAAACAAGTTTAACTCCTATTACTTGTGTCAGAAATTTGGGTAGTTTGAATGGAGAGAGAATCGCCGAAGAAATGAAAATAGTGAGGGGCAAGGGGGAGGGAGGGAGTAGTAAATTGACTTTGGCATTAGGATGGCATAACAACTACAAGCTACCATGGTCCTTACTGCTGCGGACCATCTTTATCACCTTTCGGTCATCACTATTGCATGCTACCCCCTTTAATGCGCTATCATCAACTCAAGGACTTGATTTTTATTTCAAAGGTACAGTATAAGATCATACATGGAAAGGTATTTAGATAGAGATGGCAGTCGTATATGGAGCTTAGAGCATGGAGGTGTTATCCCCATGGAGAGGTTGGAAATTTCGGTCATGATTACAACACTGCATCTTCTTGTGTGAACCTTAAGATAGAATCTTTTGTTGAAAAGTTAAGATTGTTTTGCACTCCATAGTCTAGGTTATTGGGATTTAGATCCACTCAAAATCCAAAAAAAGAGAAATTGTGTGGGATAGGAAAATGCAAAAACTTGAATAATAAAAATTTTACTTTATCAAAAAAAAAAAAAAAAAGAAGAAGGAAAATGAAGGTGGAAGTGGATGATGGGTGACAGTTGGTGGTGGTGATGACGTGTAAGAGGTTTAAGAAGTTGTATGAAGTTGATAGGTATGGGTGCTTGTGTCAAGTATTTTGAGTTGAAGGGTTGAAGTCTATGGGTGGTGGGAATTTACTGGTGGATGGAGATGGATGGCAGACAAGGATGATGCTCAAGATTAGATTTTTTCTTGTTTAAAATGAATTGAATTATCACAAAGAATGTGACTTATGGTAAAGGTGTCGTCTTTATTTTGTTTATGCTTTAAGAAGGTTTTTCTCTCTTATTAAGATCAATGAGATCCTTTCTTCTCTTTAACTCCAAGTGGTTGGACAGCCTGAGACTTTTGAGTATCTTAGGTTCGAAACCCACTAAGTGCAAATTGCTTCTTGGGGCCATCGGACTGAGGGTTTGCCTCTTGAATTAACCGAGGTGCACTTGTGGGAAACTCGTTGCCGAGGGCTTGTGTACTCCCGGGATTAGTCGGAGCAAAGCTCCGGATACCCGGTGCCAATTAAAAAAAAAAAAGAGATCCTTTCTTCTCATTTAAAAACTACAAAAGAGAAGAAGAAAAACAAAACCTAAATGTCTAATATATGTCACTCAAAGAATGGTGTTATGATAACATCATAAAGGCTGTTTTCGTATTTAATGTTTGTCATGCAGAGGGTGGGTGATGTAGATAACTCCCTCTTTTAAGGTCGGTTAGTGTTTAATCTGAACAAGGGGGCTGAGAAGATGGAGAGAAGTTGGTGTAATATTTTTTCTGAGAGAGAACTGGTATTAAGATATAAACATATGTGTCTGTTTCTGTCTCTCTCTGCACTCCCTTTCAATGTCTTGGTAATTTGACGTAGAATTTCAGTTGCTGTGTCTTCCACTAATAAGGTATCATGCATCTTGACCTTTCTTATGTTTTCAGGGAAAATAAATAGAATTTGACACAAGACGAGACTGTTTCTCCTTGAGAATCTGAAATATGTTTAACACATACACTCAGAGATGAACACTGCTTGTACATAATATAATATTATAACGACCAATATGTACTCTGAAAGCTTTTTAAAGATATTTCTTGTGATGTAACTGCTGTTTTCTGGAGCTTATTGATGGACTTTTTTACCATTTTTTTTCCCTTTTTGATAAAAGGACTATTAGATTGTTAGTAAATACTTACATTTTCTTACTTTTTCCCTTGTGAGTAAGCATCTCATACGCCCTTTTTCCAAACCTCTTCTAATGCAAGTTTTGGCAATCAATGTTACAGGTGTGGAAGAGAAGTCATTTGGCAAGGCAGCAAATATTGATAATGATATTAATAATTTATGCGTTTCACCTAGTTCTGGTTCTCAAAATCATCTCGAGGGATTTCCTTTTAATTTAGAGAAGTTAGATATGAACTTGATAGCTAATTTGGGCTCTCAACTCATTGAATTGTTGCAATCCGATGACTCAAGCACCGTGGATTCTAGTTTTGTGAGATCCACTACTATTAATAAGTTATCAATATGTAAAAGTGAAGTTTCAAAGGCGCTGGAGGTGACTGAATCTGAAATTGATTTACTTGAAAATGAACTTAAGTTACTGAAGTCTCAATCTGAAAGTGGTGATCCCTGTCCAGCTGCATCCAGTTCTTTGGCAGTGGAGAACAATACAAAGCCCTGTAAAGATGATGCTGTCTCCAATTTGACCCTCAGACCCACACCATTGCAAGTTGTTTCTTCTGGGGATGCAGCTGTGGAGAATACACCTCTGTGTAATGGTGCCTTGGAAGAAGTTCATGCAACTATTAAGGATGAGGATATTGATAGTCCTGGAACTGCAACGTCTAAGTTTGTTGAACCTCCTCTTACTTTGGTGAATGCAGTCTCTTCACCTGGTAAGGTGGAACATGGTGATTCTGCTGGTGATTTTGATGCAATTCAAATTCAGTCTCAAAACATGAATTTGAAATGCTCAGTGCCTTGTTCTGGTGGGGAAAAGACTGGTAAACCTGTTTTCATTGACATGAGCCTGCATACAGGCGGAGAAGATATATTATGTAATGTAATATTGACTACTAATAGAGAATGTGCAGATAGTGCATCTGAAGTATTCAGTAAACTATTTCCGAGGGATCAACATATGACCAATATTTCTCGAGCTGCCAATTTCTGGTCCTGTCAGAGTGCTTCTTTAGTCAAAGAAAAATTTGGAATGAGGAAGCAGTTTTTAAGATTTAAGGAGAGGGTTTTAATGCTAAAGTTTAAAATCTTTCGGCACCTTTGGAAGGAAGATATGCGATTGCTTTCTGTGAGGAAACACCGTCCAAAATCTCAGAAAAAATTTGACTTGAGCTTGCGTGCAACACTTGGTGGGATTCAGAAGCATCGATCCTCTATTCGCTCTCGTTTTTCTTCTCCCGGTAAGAAAATATCAACATCTACTTCTTTATTCATGATAATGATTTTTATTCTCTTGATTTGCTTTTATCTGGCTACGAAATGAAGCACTCAATTTTCTTTAGTCTGTAACTTGGTATAGTTTTCTGTGTAATCCTGTTCTACTTTGGTGGGATATTGGTGTGGCTTTTCCTTAGAATTGCCTACATTTGCTCTCAAATTTTGTTCGATATGCTTTGTCTAACACTTTGGGACTTCTACCATAAATATTGTTGGAAAATTTGAATACTGAACTCATCCATGAACATTTAGGTATTGTAAATTACATGTTGGTAGGATATGTCTGTTAATGTGTGTGTGTTTTTTTAAGAAAGTGTTCTAATGTGACATAAAGGTTTTTGTGGTGTTAATATTTTTTTGTTTTGTTTTGAGAACAAATAAAAATAAAATAAAAGTGTATTTTAACAAACGAAGCCTACAAATTTTTATTAGCGGTGCACTTGCAATGATATATCTCGAAGCACGGTTGTGTGGAAGATGATCCCTCTGTGTCTTATGTGGTGTATATGGATTGAAAGAAATGCTAGATGTTTTGAAAATTCCACTAGGACTATAGAGGAATTGACTCATCTTTTCTTCTTTATTCCTGGACGGCCGCTTGGCTAACTCCTTTAGTGATTAGTTTCTCTGACTTTCTTTTTCATTTCTCTCCCTCTTAGGCGCTCTCTGTTTATACTTCCCGTGTATGTGGGTTGCGCCCCTTTGCGCTTTTTATATCATTATTACTTATCAAAAAAAATATCCTCCTTTTTTAGTCACTGTTGTATTTGCTTATATATTTTGTGTGATATCTCATTTTTGTATTTATGCTTCATATTATTGTGGTAGCTTATTCTAGACCTGTCAAGGAATGGGAGATTCATCAGGAAAAAATTGTTTACACCTCACAAGAAATGGTAATATCTATCAGGCACCCAAAATTTCACCCTCGTGGAAGAACCAATCACCATTGTTATGTCATAACTTTCATCTTTCTTGAAGCCTTTTTGTGCTTTTGATGGCCTGAACTGCACATTGGATGCGTTAGGTCAAATTACCTAATTGTATTCTTAAACTTTTCTATGGTAGGCGTGTTTTATGTCAAGTACATTCAGAACTTGAATAAGTGTCTACCCAGTGTCAGTTCTATCTTATTTCATATTGTTTGCTTCTTTAAACTTTTAAAATTTTCAAGTTCATAGTCTAATGCAAAATATTACAAGTAAACTAAGGTTATAGTTCCTCCTCTTTCTTTTGTACATTGTATGTGTTGTAGACAATATAACATTCCTCTAATGCATGAGGTTTGCCCTTGGTTTAAGAGAGCTTTGCCAGTACAGCACATGTTATCGTCTTCTTGGCGCTTACACTATAGGAACAGTGCCCTGGTTGATCAAATTGTAATGGTATTTCAGGGACTGCCAGAAAATTGAGATATAAGGCCGAAGAGATGATTCAATAAATTATTTATGGTGTGTTCCCATAACGTTCTTATTGTTTAAGTATTTGTGATTGTCTCTCTTTTCTGATGGATAGATTGCTAGCTTTAGGAATCAGTCTCGTTTTCCCCCTAACTGATGATTTTAAATGCCAAGATACGGATTTTGATTTGGCTCTAGTGTTAAAGGCTGTTATTGAGTGGGGCTGGGGAGTACCATGAGGTCGAGAACAATGTTTCCCGCCTATTTTTGCTTCAAGAATGAATAAGAGTACCATGAGGTCAAGTTATCCTTGGGACAAATGCCCTAATATTTGCCAATTCCGCAAAGCATGAGTCTAGATAGCGATGTGAAGAGTGCCAAATAATCGCCAATTGAATAAGGAAAAATTATCATAAGACATTTTGATATATCAACTGGCTGCCTATTTATTTATTTTTAGTTTGATGAAATATGTTGGATCTCTTCCATTGGGAGGTTGTTTGAGGTCTAATCTTTTTATAATGCGCTTTGGCCCCTTTTGGTTGTTCATTTCCTTAGAAGAGCATTTGAAGAACTAAGGCTCCTTTGAGAGTGACATTTTGTGTGTACGATGAAGTTATAAAAGATTTTAACTATAGATAACACGAGAAAGAGGCATGTCATAAATGAGGGATTGGGGCTGCATGTGTAATAAGAGTAGAGAGATCATTGATCGTCTTTTGCTCCACTGCGAAATGGCTAGAGAGATGTGGGTATCAGTTTTTCATCTGTTTGGGTTAGAGTGGGTCATGCCCTATTAATGGGTGGTGAAGTTGGTGGTTAGTTGGAAATGCCAGATTGAAAGTTGTTGCAATTTAGAAATCCAGATAATGGCTGCTCTCGTGCGAAATGTGGTGCATTGGAGAGGGTAATGCACGGAACTTTGAAGATTGTGAGAGTTAAAAGCTATTATGTTCAAATCTCTTTATTTTTGGAACGGTGGCTTACGGAAGTTCTCATTTCTTTAATTTTCTAGAATTTCTGAATTTGTGCTCTTCTACTTCTCTTTTAAATTGGGGGTCTCTCTTGTATGCTGCTTGCATACGTACTTGGGTTGCGCCCCTTTGCGCGTTTTAATAAGATTGAAGTACTTATGAAAGAAATTATTGCATTATAGTCACCTGTGTTGTAGACGACATTGAAACTTTTCTGCCTTGGTTGTGATATATTTTTTCAGCAATTGCAGTTAAAAAAAAAAAAAAAAAAACTATACCTGGCTTAATGTGAGTGTCTTGTTTATGGTTTTGTCTCGTCTAATATTGTGAGTCTGTGACACTAATCATGTGTCTCCAATATCAATGCTTTGTTTTTTCATTGATTACATCCTGTTCACGACCGTGAGTTAGGTAAAAGATATCAATCTTAATATCATATTTGGTTTTCCATTGATCTGCAAGTGAAGTTCTGGTAGATTTATGAGCTTTGCATTATTGATGGAACGAATGATGTACATTGTGCATGTTTGAGGTAACTAAAGGCCTAACACATTCTGTGTCCAGAAATTTTTTTAGTATGCAGTAGTGTTGGATGCTTTATGATGATGATCTAGTGATACTTGTATTCGATACAAGATGGGCTGGCTATTATCAGCCTGAAGATGTCCATTAGTGCAACTGGCTATTTGATATGACTTGGTATCATACATTCATGGAAGACTGATTCAGAGTAGAAGATAATGATTTGCTTTATTATTCAATACCGTGAAAGTCTTACGTTCATGATAGCTTTATGGACATGAAAGAGGTATAGGGTAGAACCTTGAAAATATTCAGATCTCCACAAGTGAGTTTGCTTCTTTGATTTTGCATATCATCTTGTAGTGCATGTGTGGAATTGCACCGGCATAGGCAGGTTGTATATAAAGGCTATTGAAATTCCATACCCTCTTTTCCCTAGAAAAGTAATTTTTGGTGCAAGAGAGATTAGCTGTGATGTCTATGAGTTTTAGCAAGTTGGGGTCTGATCAGGCAGGTGCAGTTTATATCAAGTATTATGGTGGATACTGCATCATACATCACTGAGGTTTGGTTGGAGTAATTCCCTAATTCGACATGTTATTCATTTTTATGCCACTGGGATCTGGTCAGTTGTCTCTGAAGTTGAAAAAGTCTCAGTAAAGCACGTGGGTAGTGGTTTTTTGGCCTTGAGTTGTTTGAATATGAAAGGTGATGAAAAACATGATATTGCCCTTGCTCTGAAACATCAGCTGCTCGTGCTTGAATCCTTGCTCTTTCTGCTCTTTCTGCAGTTATTTATACTTCCTATTTTGGGGTCAAGCTGGATTGATTCCCCTTTAAACAGTAATGATTTTTGGTCTAGATGTAGCTTGCTCTTGCTGCTCTTTCTGCAGTTATTTAAACTTCCTATTTTGGGGTCAAGCTGGATTGATTGCCCTTTAAACAGTAATGATTTTTGGTCTAGATGTAGTTTTTTCTTTTACAGACATGATGGATTTTATTTAACAAATAATGCGTTTGGATGTTAGGTTGTTATTGAGAAAAATGTTTGATGTTGATTTGGTTTTTGCTTGAATTTCATTGTGTTTGGATGTTGGGTGGTTATTGAGAAAAATGTTTGATGTTGATTTGGTTTTTGCTTGAATTTCATGTTATCATATTTTCATGATTAAGTTACAATCTGTTTTTGCAGCAGGAAATCTGAGCCTGGTCCCTACCGCAGAGATGCTCAATTTTACAAGCAAGCTGCTTTCAGATTCCCAAGTAAAGGTTTACAGCAACACTTTGAAGATGCCGTCCTTAATTTTGGACAAAAAGGAAAAAATGGTGTCAAGGTTTATCTCTAGTAATGGATTAGTTGAAGATCCCTGGGCTGTTGAGAAAGAGCGGGCTCTGATCAACCCCTGGACGCCTGAAGAGAAAGAAATTTTCATGGATAAGCTAACCACCTTTGGGAAAGATTTCTGGAAAATTGCTTCTTTCCTCGACCACAAGACAACAGCAGATTGTGTGGAGTTCTACTACAAAAATCACAAATCTGACTGTTTCGAGAAAACAAAGAAACAGGGTTGCAGTAAACAAGCAAAGTCCTTCTTTCCTAGTACCTATCTGGTGACATCAGGGAAAAAGTGGAATCGGGAGATGAATGCTGCTTCACTTGACATGTTAGGTGCAGTTTCAATGATGGCAGCTCGAGCTGATGACCGTGCAAGGAGTCGGCAATCAAGTGCTGGACGAGTCTTTTTAGGTGGCTACAGTGATTCAAAAACATTATGGGGTGATGATGGAATTTTGGAAAGGTCTAGTAGTCTTGATATTCTTGGGAATGAAAGAGAAACAGTTGCTGCTGATGTGTTAGCTGGTATATGTGGTTCCCTGTCATCAGAGGCTATGAGTTCTTGCATCACAACTTCCATTGACCCTGGAGAGAGCTATCGGGAATGGAAGTGCCAAAAAGTGGACTCTCTAAAGCGGCCTTTGACACCTGATGTTACACAGAATGTTGATGATGAGACTTGTTCTGATGAGAGCTGTGGGGAAATGGATCCTTCTGATTGGACAGACGAGGAGAAGTCTATCTTTATACAGGCTGTGTCATCGTATGGCAAGGATTTTGTGATGATCTCAAGATGCGTAAGGACAAGATCACGGGACCAATGCAAGGTTTTTTTTAGCAAGGCTCGGAAGTGCCTTGGACTGGATTTGATGCATCCTGGGCCTAGAAATGTAGGAACACCAGTGAGTGATGACGCTAATGGAGGTGGAAGTGACACAGAAGATGCTTGTGTTGTAGAGACTGGTGAGACTGGCTCGGTTATCTGTGGCAATAATTCTGGCTGTAAACTGGATGAGGACTTGCCTTTGTCCACCATGAACATGAACCATGACGAAACTGATCCTGCCAAGATTGTGAACTTGCAATCTGATCTGAACAAGTCACAGGAAAATAATGGGATTGGACATATGGACCATGAACTTGAGGCTGTGGAAACATTGGCTTCTGATGCATGTCCGTCAGAGAAGAGTCCTGAGCTAGTTTTTCATGGTGACAGCGATATTGGGGATGCTGTTAAAAACCAGTCTGAGTCGGTGCATGCTCAGAAATGTGCAGTTGTCTTGGCCAATACAGAACCTGGAGGAGATGAAGTGATTGAACAGGGTATTTCGATCACAGGATCAGTAGCTGTCGTAGAAGGAATCAATCCTGTCCCATTGAGTTCAGAAGCGTTGCTGGAGAATAAAGCTGTTGCTTCTGAGGGATTTGAAAATGAATTAGCAGGGCAAGAGTTGCTGTTGCCTGAAAGTTGTTTGAATGATAGACGAGATGAAAAATCTGATGGAGATACAATTGGCCCTAGTAGCTTGCAATGCTCGAATCAAGATTCAAATACAACAGGAAATGCATCCCATGTGGCTGCAGAGAGTTCTGGTTTCAGTCTCAACCCTGAATATCAGCATAAAGTTTCCTTGGAGCTGGATTCAATGGAAAAGCCTCATGTCATCTCTTTGCCACAGCAGAGTTCTCCTTCTGCAACTTCTGTGTCTCAAGATTCTGCCGCCATTTTGTGTGATAAAACACTAAATCAAGATAGATTGTCATCGACACTTGATTTTCATGGGAACAGGGATAAGCAGTCTCCTAAATCTGTTAGTAGAGATGACTTTCACCAGCATTTGTCAGGCAATCCTTTATTGAATCACGTTGAATCCTCCCAGATTCTCAGGGGCTATCCATTGCAGATGTCGAACAAGAAAGATATGAATGGGGATGTTAATTGCAGAAAGCTTTCTGAAGTTCAAACCCTGCCACAGTCGGACAGGATTATTTCCACTCGATATGTGCCACAGGATTGCTATCTTCAGAAGTGCAGCAGTTCAAAGCCTCACTGCTCAGTGGCTGAACTTCCACTTCTGTCCCAGAAGATAGAACAAACAAGTGTTCATTCGAGAGCTCATTCACGGAGTCTGTCAGATACGGATAAACCATGCAGGAATGGTGATGTGAAACTGTTTGGTCAGATTCTCAGTAATCCATCGTCTACGCAGATTCCAAATTCTAGCACCCATGAGAATGACGAAAAGGGGATCCATAATCCTAAATTAAGCAGCAAATCTAATTTAAAGTTTTCTGGCCACCACAATATGGATGGAAATTCAAATCTCCTTAAGTTTGATCGGAATAATTACCTCGGCCTTGAGAATGTTGCAATGAGGAGTTTTGGTTTCTGGGATGGGAATAGAATACAAACTGGATTTTCATCTTTTCCTGATTCTGCTATCTTGTTGGCCAAATATCCTGCTGCTTTTGGCAATTATCCCACACCGCCTCCCAAGGTTGACCCTCCGCCATTGCAGGCAGTTGGCAAGAGTAATGAACGAAATTTGAACGGTGTATCGGTTTTTCCATCAAGGGAAATAAGTAGCAGCAATGGAGTGGTTGATTATCAGGTGTATAGGAGCCGAGAGGGCTCTAAAGTTCAGCCATTTGCAGTAGATATGAAACAGCGGCAAGACATTTTTTCTGAGATGCAAAGACGAAATGGGTTTGAAGGGGTGCAGCCACAGGGGAGGGGGGTGGTTGGTATGAATATGAATGTAGTAGGAAGGGCAGGAGTTCTTGTCGGGGGACCATGCACTGGTGTTTCTGATCCTGTGGCAGCCATTAAAATGCACTATGCAAAAACCGACCAGTATGGCGGGCAGACAGGGAGCATCACAAGAGAGGAGGAATCTTGGATAGGTAAGGGGGACATAGGTAGGTAGTACATGTGCTCGGGGGGCCTCTTTAAGAGGCCCTCAGCGGTAAAAGAGGGCCCTCAGCGGCAAATATCTTTCTTTTCCGCGCCCTGTATTATAGTTTTTGTATTGTTCAATTATATGATAGGGCAGTGGACGGTTCTCAAAGGCCGTCTTTTTGGTAAAGTATTTTAGGTGCTTGTAATATTCCAGCAGCTTTATATTTGTTGTATTGGATGGAAATACAGAAATAATCTGTGAAAGTTGGCAGGGGTAGTTCCAATTTCTTCCTATGCGATCTCTTCTGATGCCTTCTCCAATTTTGCAGTTATCCTTTTACGCTTTATTCGGTGCTCTGGATATATTTTTTTTTTCTTCCAGGACTTTTGTGATTGCTTTCAACTTCTCACTTGTGGAAACTCCTAATTTTTAAGTGTTCTAAGTGCTGTACACATCCAGATGGTTTTGGTATCTTTCTCACATTTCTTGTTTTTTATTTATTTATTTATTTTTTTATTTGGGGGGTCGTCTGAAAGTCTTGATGGTACTGTCAAAAGAGTTTTACTACTTAGATCTGACCTTGAGAATTTAATGCGTTGATCTTGTTATGGGTACCACTACCACCACCTGAAGAAAATATGGATTTAAAGTTGAAGTCAATCACGTCATATTACATATGAAGTTAAAGGAAGTCAACCTTTTTGCACTAATTTTATGTATGGTGATGTGACATATTTTAAGTGATTAACATGATGGCCAATGTAAAATGAGCCTAAAGAGTGGGCTGAATTTCTCTGGGGGTTGATCGGAAGTAATTCCAACAAATAGAACAGTTCTGTTCTATTTTGAGATTATTTTAGAAAACTAAGGGCTGTGAAGGGAAATGATGGCCAAGCATTAACAAATCGGCCGTTTGCAACGTTTCACTTTAAACACGACATTGTATATAAAAATAAAAAATAAAACACAAAAAAACAAAAAACAAAATCATCTTCCTACTGTCGAAAGGTAGCATGGCTGCAACGCAAGCTTTCATTTGCTCCCCACATTTCTGCAGGCGACTGGCAGTAGCATGTTCAATAGTGCTGCTGGCCTGCTGCTAATTACTTGTGTTTACTTCGGCCTCCTTCTGTGTTCGGAGTACAGGTGGAAGAGGTGCAGTTATTTTAATTACCTGCAATAGCATAATTAGCAGTTGGATTAGGCTGCCTTGCTTGGTGATTCTGATCATGGTAACCAGTATGGTCCAAAACAGCTACTCATGCTATACAATTTGGTCGACCAAAATTTTGAAAGTGAAGCAAATGTCAAACATGATTCACTAACAAAAAAAAAAAGATAGAAGTCTCGAGAACATATAAAAAAGGTGACTTGATAGAAACTCGTCGATTAAGAAAATTCTGGCCCATGCAATGATTCTCAACTTTAATAATAATAATAATAATAATAATACATTGAGTGGATTAACAAAATGGGGGCATACCTTTAGGTGGTTATAGGGACAAGAAAAATCATATTGTTTACTGACATAAAGAGTATTTACTTATCACCATGCCTGAATGATTATTAGAATGAACATAAAGAGTACTTGCTTACTTATCACCATGCCTGAGTGATGATTATAAGTTGCATTCTGAATTTGTAAGCACTACATCATTTTTGACGCCTATTCCTGTACTCACCTGATTGGTTGTTGGGTGAGAAAGAACCAGTTGATGTGCATGCAAGCAGTAGCCACAGTCCCCTGGAACAGGTTTTATTGGCCTTTGGTACCCTCTACAAATTGTGAAAAAAATATGGACTAGCATGAAGTACTTGTATCAAACTTACAACAGTAACCTATTCTTGTCTCTCAATTTCAATGGCAGCATTTGTATTGTCAAAGAATGGAGATAGCTAAAGCTGTTTTATGATATGAATTTGACATGGAGGAAAGAGAATGCTACTTGGTAGATCAACAATGCCCAAGTTCAATTCCAAAATGCTTAATGACATGCATCACAACAAATTCGTGCATGATCAGGTTCAATTTCAATGTCTTTGATCTTCACGCTTAGACAGGTTCATCTCACTATACTACCTCCATCACAATTTCAAAAAGAAAAAGTTGAAATTTAGGAACGAACATTAATTGCCTTGATAATTCATAATTCAAACTTTTTGTATGTTCTCCCAAAATGTGTGTTTTGAACTTCTCATCAAGGACACAACTTCAAAATGAGGATAAAAAAAGGAAAATAAAAGTTTTAGACTTCCATTCTGATATGGGACATGTTATGGGACAAGCAATTTTGGGAAAAGTGACACTCGTTATGGGACGGGGGGTTTAGTTACCAACCAAGGTAGAAGAAAGTGCCTAATACGATGAGGCAACCATCTGAGAAGTGACCCACTAGTTGTCTGACTTGTATTAGCTCATCTAAACTATAAGATGTAGTTATGAAAAGAAATATATCAGTAAACGGTTTGTAGGAAGTAAGAAGCTATTCTCACTGAGAATATCTTATATTCTGGTGATTTCTAAAGCACCATATGGAAAATATTTCCATATGAAAGAGATTCCTTTAGTCTTCAAAAACTTAGGAAAAAATAATATGGAAGAATAGAGTAGAAAGATATTGACCTTGTAAATCAACATTTGCTTACCCGTCTGTTGCAAAACTTTCATCAATAAATTCAGGATCAAAGCACTTTGGTTGTCCACCACTAACGTAGAGAGGATCACCTGCTAAGCGGCAAAAGATAACTCTCAAACGCTGTCCACTAACATATTTAATCCAAAATTTGCACTTCGTAATCAGGCAAAGCAACTCAGCAGCTAAACAACAAACATATTTAATTATAAATTCACCAAATGTGCGATCTAAAATGCTTAAATAATGAAAAATGGTTGATATTTGCAATATAAAACAAGTGTTCCTCGTGGAGAAGTGCATAAGATTTGCAGTAAAATCTGCTCCTAATCTCCCATGTTTAGGGCATCATCTCTAAGATATAATTTGAAAAACGTTAATCAATTCGAAAAGGAAAAAAAATAGATTAATGACTAAATAAGTATCAATTACTTAGTAAAATATAAGAAATGAAATTTTGTTCATCTTTTGATGCCAATAGCTTGTTTATTTCTACTCAATATGAGTTCAAACAATACTTTCTTAACTTTAATTTTGATACATAGCTGCATAGGATTTTTTTTTTTTTTATTTTATTTTATTTTTTTATTTTAATTATAGCAGTTCATGATTGTAAATTGCAAATTTAGTAATACTTCAATAACACTTCAATCTTGAGCATAACTTTATTTTTCAATAAAATATTTTCCAAATCTTAAACAAGTAATATGATAACAATAACTAATTGAAAATATTGATTTATTGCACAGACTATTTAATTGCAAGAGAAATTGTTTAATGAGTAAAAATTAACTAAAAGGAGAAGCATACCTGGGGAAAAAATGTTTAAAAGCATTTTCCATTTTTTTTTAAAAAAATTTCTTTGATGATATAACATCCTGCTTTACTACTCTTTTGATCTTTGTCAAACCATTGGAGGCTTCTTTTTTTTTTTCTAGCTCACATTTTCTACTAATAGGATTATTAACAAAAAAAAAATAAAAATGCAAGTGATGAAGAAGGAAAATAATCGATTTAAATTAAATAAGGAAGGAAAGTTTTGGCATGGGGTGTTGCAATGTGACAAAACAATAACACAATTAATAAGACTACTAAATTTATACTTAGAAAAAATGAATAAATTTTTTTTTTGATAAGTAGTGCACTTTTTTTTTCCTTCAATCTTGAAGGTACCATTTTCTTCCTCTTTTGGTCATTTCCTATAGTAATTCACCTTTTCTAATAAATAATCATAGTTGTCTTTGTTTATACTCACATAGGGGGTTTCTTCAACGCTATTAACACTTCTCATCTCATTGTTCTCTTTCCACGTGTTGCCCAACTACAGTGAATTCTTTAAAAAAAATGGTACCAATGCATTAAGTTACTGGCTTCTGCACTGCAATGCATAATAAGCGTCTACTTATTTCCTTCAAATAGTCACCTATCTGAAAATCCATCTTAATTTTTCTTCTTTACTCACTGTCACACCCACACACCTACACAAGACACATCTTCCCCATGAATTTACAACATCTGCTGCAATAGGGTGGCGCTTGATTAGAATAAACGTTAGAATATTAATTAAATAATTAAACTGACCATTTCCTATCAGTGTAAGTTTTTGAGATAAGTGATAATTAAATATGGTATCAATTAAATATTTCACGTGTTTAATCTCACTTACTGAAGGGGAGTTTAAGCTTACGCATGAAGGGGAGTATTATAATATTGATTAAATAATTAAATACATCAATTCCCTATTAGTTTAAGCTTTTGGAATAAGTGATGATATATCAATAAGTGTTCAAAAATTCACTAAGCTATACTAGAGGTAACAACACTTCAAACTTTACCCAACAAAGGATGCCCAATGAAAGAAAGATGGATACGTATTTGGTGGGGCCGTCCTGACTGAATTTCAACCTGTTAAATAGATCAACATATTAGAGAATGCTATATATTTATGCTATAACAAGTTAAAAAAAAAAGGGGAAAATGCAATTTACCCCCGTGAAGTTTCAGGTGTTTTTCAATTTTAACCCCAAAGTTCAAAAATTGGCAATCTACCCCCCTGAAGTTTCAAAAATTGGCAATTTAAACCTTCCGTTTAATTTTTCCGTTAAATTGGATGGAATTTTTTTAAAAAAGCCTAAGGGCAATGATGTAATTTCATAGATTTCCGTCTATTTTAACGGAAAAATTAAACGGAAGGTTTAAATTGCCAATTTTTAAAACTTCAGGGGAGTAGATTGCCAATTTTTGAACTTTGGGGTTAAAATTGAAAAACCCCTGAAACTTCACGGGGGTAAACTGCATTTTCCCAAAAAAAAAAAGAATACAAATTCTTTCCTCCAAATACTTTCTATGTCTCTATTTTCCCAATTGTGAATGTTCACCAGATAATCCCTAGACATGCAGGTCAACTGCTTATCAGTGATTGCTAACATTCGACACTTAGTTTGAAGCTACCAAAATTAGGCCATTACTATTTAGGCAATCTAAAGATTTAAAAAATTAACGAGGTCACTAGTTCAATCGGGAATACGCCTTATGAAACGGAGGTTACTACTTCGGATTTCCCTTTCTCCCTCCTCTTGGGAACAACAAATTACTTATAAAATAATAATAATAAAAAAAAATAACGACATTTCATTTAAATACCTTCCATGCTGACATTTGAACTCAGTTCCATCATTTTTACATGACAAAGATTTTTGATTATTTGATTCATCTTTTGGGTTCAAGAATTCCTATATAACTTAAGCGGCATAAATGATTGTATGATTCCAATTACAAATTAATGACATTCCTTTCAATACTCTCTCTCTCTCCCCTGTTGAGAATGCCTTTTCTTTTTCTTTTTCTTTTTTTTTTGGGTAAAGAACACTTTTGGTCCTCAGACTTTCATTAGTGTTTCTATTTCGTTCATTTTTTTCCAATTGTAACAATGTTACTCTCCAACGTTCACCATTGTTTGATGTTGTTCCTCCATCAAAATTTGTTTTGAGTTTAGTTAAAGGAGAATGCGATTTGGCACTATCACATGTTGCTGGCCTAGCAGATGCGTTGCCAAGAGCCAAGTGGATTAAAAGATGCCATGTCAATCTAGATGGTGCCACATCTTGCTCCATTAGCTAAAATCCAATGGACTTGGATGGAGGAACAACACTAAAACAATAATGGAAGTCTGAGGGTAACATTTTTGTAATCGGAAAAGACTGAAATAAAAACATGAATCAAACTTGGAGGACTAAAAGTGTACTTTACCTTTTTGTGGTTTGAGGAGTTCCTTGATCTCTGTTTTCCATAAATAAACAAAAGAGAGAGAGTGGATATGCCCAGGTCCCACATGGAAATGCTCTATTGCTAACATAATGTTGGGATAAATGAAACTAAATAAAATGATCATTCAACATATAAATACTTAAAGAGAGTAGATTTACTTATGCATTATCATGCAATTCTAATTTATAAACTAGAGAACCTGGACCAATGTTGTGTTCCCTTGCATGCCTCTCTCAAGAACATCAACTTTGCTCAGAGCTGGTTTCCCTGCAGAAAAAGAGAAGTTAATGAAAGGGTTTAAACATGATAAGAAAGATATATGTGGTTGAAACCAAAGAATCAATGACAGCGAATAATGATATAGTACACGCTCTAATTCAATAAAGTGGTAGCAAAAAGACTAAATAGAAACATATATTACACTTGCGAAATAGCAAGTGGATGTTACATCCCAGAAAAACACCATTTAAGAGGTTACATAAATCATATAAACCTGAGGAAGAAGCAACGTACAGCCCCTTGGCAACACCAGGATACCGCACCATTCCAATGGGCTGTTTTATCATTACCTGCAATGCAGAAATAACTTTCAGTGCATAACACTGCTAATCAGAATTCTAACGGAGATATATTTATAATATTGGTAAGTTATCACAAACCCAATGGGTCTTGCACCCACAACCTCATTCTCCACTTTATTTCTAAAGGGGAAGAGGTGACATTTGAGTCAGGGCTCACTAGCAGAATTATAAGTGAAAATATTTCAACAAAAAAAAAAAAAAAACATTAAAAGGTTTAAACAAGAAGACCATCATAACCCGAGGAAAAAAGGGACCATAAAATGAGCTTAATCAAATTGTTAAAGTTAAAAAAAGGTGAGTGGGAAGAGAAGAAAATATGCAATAGAAGTGAACACATCCATTAGAAGCTATAATTAGCTCTAATTGAGGACAAGATTGGAGAAAGTTGATGAAGATGATTCAGCAACAAGAAGAAGAAGTCAAACAGTTCAAGTAGCACCTTCAGCAGTTCAGCATCTATTTCTTCTTTTCAAAGTCACAAATAAGTGATTTCATTCGAAATCTGATTCTACTCTAAAATTCAATAATTCACTTCAATTCCAGCTATCATACTTGATACCAGCTTATTGACATATTTCCTAATCAATTCTGGTTGATTCTATGAATGCAACTGGCCCTGTGCATCTCTATGCAATGATTTTCTTATCATTCTGTGTAACATTGCTAGTGAAGTATTCAAACTTCCATTTCACTACATTAGCATTGGGTTGCAAAATTTTGAATTCTTTCCTAGGGTAAACATATATTGTAACTAGAACTCTTTATTCTCTCCACCCCAGCTTTCAGTTGAGTCCTCCCGTCTTCTTATAAAAGAGGGTAAGGTTTTAAGAATCATATTAGAATTATTTGAAGTCATATGTAGGACAGGACCCATAAAAGTTCTTTGAGCTATCAGTCTATTTACTTATTTATGCATAACCTATACATGAGAGATTAAAACTGGCAATACATTCAGAAAGCACAGACAGACATAAACACACACACAAGAGGATAAGGCAAAGACAGTGTTGTGCTAGGGTGTTACCTTATCTTCATCAAGTATCCCAGTCACTAGTGCGCGGTACATCTTTGAAATTTTTCTTACTCCACAGATCTCCTCATTGGTATTTCTGTATTTGTGAGATTGCAGATTTCACCAGCAATGCATATTATGATAGAAAATGAAAGCTATAATGAGTAATACTTAATACAAGGCAATAGAACACACAATTGGATTTATTTTTAGCATATTAGGTATTGAAAACACAGTGCACATTTGATATTCATCTTTTAATAGTTGTGCCATTCATGAGTTGTGGGTCCTTCATGTTGTTAAACCACTAAACCTTCTTTTTTTGTAAGTAAACCGCCAAGCTTGAAGTTAGATAATTGTTCCCTAGGTACCTATGTAGGTATCATTTATTTACCTTACACCAGATTATAAGGAGTTTTGCAAAGCAGACCTTCTTGACCTTTTAGTGAGGCTAAAGAACTGCAGTTCCATGAATTTAGGTCAGCCGTCTATCATTTTAGCCACATCAACAGCTCAGTTTACAAAGATAATGGTTGTGCTTGGTGGCTTCATCAGGCCTTTCCTTCAAGTTAGTCTTGCTTGCCTTCAATTGAGGAGTGCTGCGGTGTGGAAAATAATGCCTTCTTGCCTCTTTTAGTGTTTATGGAAAGAAAGCAACAATAGAAGCTTTGAGGGCTTGGAGAGGAGCTTGGAGGATATTTTAGCCTCTTTTTGCCATATGTTGTATCTTTAGACTATGGCTAATGTGTCCTCTCTATCCATTAGTTATGATGGTTTTCTTGTTCGTTTTTCTCTTTCTCGTTAGGTGTTTTCTTTTGTATACTTCCGGTTTACTTAGGAGCTCTTTACGCTTATAATAAGATTGGATTATTACTTAAAAAAGAGAAAAAAAAAAAAAGAAAAGAAAAGGTTTTGTGCCACCTATGAACACTTTCTGCTTAGTATATTGTGATGCACGCCCTTCTCCACCACACATTTCTGTACTCCTCTCTTCTTTTCCTTTAACCAAAGAAAATAACACACACATTTATATGGATTGAAATAATTCTAACATTTACACTAATCACCTCAACTCTTGGTTGTGAATTGCAAATACTAAAACCTATTATAAAATCCTCAAGAACTGTAAGCAATCTTCAATCCTAACTTTTTCTTTCTCCCAAAAGATAACAAGACAGATAAGCTACTTAATTTACTGCCTAAGGATTGTAGAAACTAACAGTAATCATCATCAAGGGAAAAACGGACTATCAATATATGAAACATATCATCTGATCATGATTATTGGCTAACATATAAACTAAAGACAGAAAAAAGCACGAGAAAATGGCTCATTTCCCCAACCTGTTGCCTTCAATTTGAGATGTCCCATCAGCAAAGAATAATGCAAGGCGAGTTTTGGCGAGTTTCGTCTTAGCGCAAAGCAATATTCCTAGAATCCAGACAAACCAGCAAGACCAAAATACAATTAGATAGTATGACCAGCAGCTGCTTAGTCCCAAAGAAGACAAACATGTTGAACGTTAAAGCCGTAAAGCGAGAACATTACAAAATATAGAGGGGCAAGAAATATTTATCTGTTATCTACAAAAGAAACAAAATAGTATCATTACTTTATGCACTGTACTCATCCTATTTCATTCAGCAACATGAAATCTATCAGTCATGACAGTCTATCATGAGTTAACTCAGAGTTTAACTGTGAGATTTGACCACAAACCATAAAAAAAAAAAAAAATTTTACATTCAGCATTTGACATCCTTTTCTCTTGTTATTCTGTTTCAATGCGCATTGACCACTGCCTTTGTCAAGTAAATTGCCCGTGGTCAGAAATCAATCAGATCAGCAAGCCATCCCTCTTATGCTTGATTCATAAAACGGAAGTACATTTTAATTATCTAATGCACACAACTCTGCGTTGAAAGTAATGGTCTAACCTGACGTGCCTCTTCCCAGGCGATGAACAGGAACAGGGTGTGGTTCTTGGCATGCTACAGAAGAGCTCTGCTTGCTTGCCCGCCATTGAAGCTGTGTTAAAACCGTCCGTTGCTGGAAAAGGCCTCCAGGTAAAACTTGTAGGCCAGAAGGTTTATTAAGGGCGACCTGAGAAGATAATAATAATCTAAATAATCTAGTAAAAAGATTGTACGAGACACATAACAGAATATTACAAACGTAAATTTACATAAAATCCAAAAATACCAAAGTTGAAGAAAACAATAAATTATAGACATAGTAACCTGAACCAAAATATTTCAAAGAAAAAAATTACCATATCATCATCCTCATATAACACTTCAAGCAAGTATGGCGCATCAGGCTCTCTCCAAGGAAGTCTATGATAGACAATCTCCGAGCCGACTCTAGTAATTTGATTAGATAAAATTAGAAAGAAAAAAAAATTGAGAATCTCTCGAGGACAAAGTATGTAGATAATTCAAACTCAAATAGTTTCCATCAAAGAACCTGAGGATTGTGTTAGGATCAGTAACAGCAATACCATCAACTGTTATCTGTGCAGGACAGCAAGTAAGGGATTCCTGAGAATTAATAAATTTGCAAATTCATTCTTGAAAAAAAAACCTTTTCCGGATTTTGATAATCGAACCTGTCCATTCTCAATTCGCTGCATCCAACTGCTCAATAATTAGTGCAGAATTAGAGACAAAAGATTCAACAATTCTCTGTTCATAGTCATCTGTTTGGTTTACGAGAAAACAGCAGAGATAGAGATCGAAAATAATGCACAGACAATGCAATTTGATCGAATTTTATAGGCTTACCCTAGCGGAGGAGCTGAATTCTTGTATTTGCTAGAGTAGAACTCGATCAGTGTCAATTCTGTAAATCAAACGCACCGTCGAGGTCAAAGTCGGGAAAAAAGGAGCAAATTCCTCTACTCAAATGTTTTTTTTTTTTTTTTGTATAATACCTAAACCAACTCAAAAAAGAAAAAGGAAAATCGAAAATTATATTTTTCATTAGCTTAGTTTTTCAGCAATCTAGTGAGTCATTGATTCTAACAGAGTATTTGTTTGTAGGAAATGAGCGGACCGGAATCGGAGGGTCGAACGACGTCGTTGTAGAACAGACCGTCGTTGAGCTCAGGCCAGGGCAATCCGAATGTCCGAGGCCGACTTGTTTCTGGAGGGTTCGACATGGTACAGTTCGAACGGTGAGCGACGGCCTGGGCTGACGATGACGAGGGTTTTTGTCAAAACGACAGGCACTTCATCAGACGATTGATCGACACGTGTGTCTACCTTCTCATGTCAATTAGGCCTAGCATGACACAACCTTGATCTCGAAATATGATCCACTCCATTTCGTTTGAATCGGAGAATATCTAGGTAGTTATAGTAGATGAGTGAAAAGACAAAACTCTCCACTATAACTAACTGGATATTCTCCGGTTCAAATGAAATGAAGAGGATCTTAATTCCTTGATCTTCGCTCCAATTTGAGTTGAGTAATGCTATGGACCATCTTTTTATCCTATTAAAGCTGATGTGGCTTTTAAAATCACAATTGAATCAAAATTCAAGTATGATTTATTTAAAATTTAATGGTGATTTTAAAAGTCACATCAATTTTAAGATAATTAAAAAATGATAAAAAGATGGTCCCTAACATTAGTCATTTGAGTTATAGGCCTAAAATTATTTGATTAGGAAAAGCCGAACCTAAATTTCAATGACTTTAATAATCTAAACAAATCATTGAGCTAGGGTTGTATTTCTAGTTAGCCTCCAAATTATATTTCAAGAAAATGATTTTGGTGGAAAACATTTTCTAAT
The DNA here is from genome assembly GCF_901000735.1 of Corylus avellana. NCBI lineage: Eukaryota > Viridiplantae > Streptophyta > Magnoliopsida > Fagales > Betulaceae > Corylus > Corylus avellana. The sequence continues at coordinate 25,983,110 of NC_081547.1, forward strand.
GTTTGGCATGTATGAAAAATCCACAATGGCAACCACAACAGCACAAGTGGTGACTTTGGTTCTATTGATGATAACGAGCGAGAAGAAAGTTGGGAAAAACATTTTCCAAAATCTTTTTTACGTTGAAATAAATGGAGTCATAAATTGAACTTTTCCTATTATGCTCTTCATACATGCATTTAACGCACGCTCTCCTTATGCACTGACATGACACTCGTCAGCCAAAAAAATTTGTTCAACCTCGTTTGGTGCGCACCACCTCCAAGTACCATATGAGCATCTAAAACCACCCAATTTAGAGGTTGCAGCCAACAAATTCAAATCGAGGCCCACGGGATGAAACTCCTCGAGTATAACCTAAATTTTTCCCTTGGGAGTAGTAATACTTCCATGACAAACTTTTGAGCCACAAACTCAAATATATGGTAGCATCCAACCGTTTCCTCACCATAGGGAAGAAGAAGAAACCATGCAATCATCAAGATTTCGCAAAATTATGAAACTGAGAGTTTTCTCTTTATATCATAACATGTATGCATGAGTCATGACACCTAAAGCAGCAAGCGGTTGAATATAGATTGATTTTGCCTAGAATAAAAAAAGAGAGTATATGCTGATTTTTTTTTAAAAAAGTATTAGTTGAACTGCTCCAAATATACTTTCAACGAAAGTGGGCTGCATTAAAGCGTGCTTTCACAAGATGCCAGCCGGTTTTGTTGAAATTCCATTGGAGGTTGTGGTTTCACCTACTTCACCTCACTTTCCCGTTCTCCATTGACAACTCGTCATTTCCAACAAACTTGAACAATTCCACTCACGAAAATAGTACATCAATAAGTAAATCATTGTCATTTGGTATCTTTATTTCCCTCATTTGCCGAAAAGTATTCCTCTTTAAGGAACAAAGAGCGAGGACAATATGAAAAAAACAAACATATGCTGAAGAAAACAAAGAAATACAAAGAATTACATCTTTTAGAACACAAGGATACAACAGATCGATGGCATGACTTGAGAAAAACTAGCAATAAACATCGGCCGAAGAAGGTCCAGACAGCTCAAGCGGATCCCACTTCACAATATCACCACAACGTCCGCCATTTTGTTTGATCACATGTAGCTGATTCGACCCACCAACAGGTGTTCCTGCAATGGCCAATTTATTTGCAGCTGCTGCCTCCATTCGGTAGCGCTCTGCTCTGGAGCCAATGACCTGTCCTAACACTGATGCTGCAATCGTAAAAGCCATAGCTGACTTGGGCATCAGCACAGACTTCCTAAGAACGGCTATGAATGGAACAGCAGCATGAACTGCAGCAAACCAGGCTGGTGAGAATTTCTTAGTGTGTTCTCTCCATATCCCTAAAGGAACATTTGCTGCCATACCCAGTAACCCAATCACAAGTACTTTTGAAGGCAGTGGTTGCGGGCGGAGGTTCTTAGCAAATGCAGTCCGTGCTAGAGCTGCTCGGGCTGCAACTATTGCAGGTGGGCACTTGATTTTCATGCCTGGAGGGGGCTGAAATGCCTTGGCAACTAGTGGAAGAACCTTGCTAACTGCTTGGTATGACTTTGCAATGGGACAGTTTCCAGTTTGCAGCCACTCATTGCCCAAGGCCTCGTGCTTTGAACTTCCTCCCTGAAAAATCAATGTACAACTCATTAAGGGACAAGTAAATGAGAAGCATGAATAATGAGAAGATGTACAATCAAAAGAAATTTCAAGACAAATGAGATCCAGTCAGTTGACCAGTTTCAATGATCCAATCCGCAATATTCATTACTACTGATGATACTCTGAGAAGTTCAGAGAACTGAAATTACACTTTCCTTTAGACCATGCATAAAATTGTTCCCAAGTAAGAATTTAGACTGTGCCTTGAATTTATATAACAAAATCAAATGTGAAAATCATAGTTTGAACAATTGACGATAATTTACCTTAGAAGAAGAATCTTTCTTGGATGATTGGGATTTTCTTTGCTGATTCTTCCACTTCTCAGAAAATGAATCAAAACTGAAGGGCCCTCCAAAGGATGACAGGCTGATAGTGGCTGCCTTAGCTGCTAAAGGATTAAACTGGGATGGGGCTGACTCAGACTCTACTTTCTCAGAACGCACGAATGATCTCCCAGAGAGGGGGACTACTCCATCGCGCCCATGGAAAAGCCTAAATGCCGTATCAAAATTGGGACCATCCTCAAAAATGGGACCTTTGGCTCCACGTACCTGAGCAGGAAAAGTAAAAACATATAAGAAATGTTTAAATTGAACAACAGGTGAAATGGCAGGCTGACTGCAGCCACAGAAGCATAATGCTAGCCTGAGACATACTTGACAAGGGTTTGAAGTTATAAGAGAGAGGAAAGGTTGCAGCTTTAAATAATAGCTGGGCTTGCATCATGACGAGGCAGCTCAAGAATACATTAATTTTGGGCCTAAATATTTGTTCAGCAAATAAAATCCCATGCAGAAACATCATATACTAAGATGGGAATTCCTTCCAATCTAATGCACCAAGTGATACCTATATAAGATGGGTATATAGCAACATAGAAAATATTCTTAAACAGAGTCATCGAAAATAGGCAACTTACAGGCATTGGGAAAGCCATGGATGATGAGAAGGAGAAATTAGTGGGCTCGTTAATGTTCCTTAAGAACGGACATCTAACCATGTCAAGCGGAGAAGGCGTAGACTCTTCATTTTGGTCTCTGAAGAAAAGCTCCATTTCTATTAAAAAGCAAGGTTCCCTGCACATAGGGGAAGTGCATAAACAAGGTCATAATCACATTCCTAGAGTAAGAAATCGCAAATTCCAAACCAAGATCAATCCATATAATGAGTTTATAAAAGAAAGCTAAACAATGAAGCCTATATAATCCTGAAAATTCAAATTTTGACAGCGTGTGTAACATTAACTAAAGAAACTAATGTCTATTGTGACTGTCCCCCCTATAAGATTTTTACCTTTTTACAAGAAAACAAATTACAAAACAGAGAAGAAGAACGAGCTAATTGCAGTGAATTCTCACAGTTGACTAATCCAACCCCAAGGAAATCCCAAACCACGAGCTGCAAAAGCTAAAACTCAACAAAGATGCCCAAATCCCGTTGAAGCCACAAGAAATCAGGCATATGACGCAGCTTTTGAAAACCCATCAAGCATTTATAACACCCCCCAAAAAAATTGAAGCTTTATGACTTCCTAAAACCATTGACCCACATATCATACCTAAATCTCCTAATTATCAAACTCTTGCTCCAATCCTCTAATTGAGATCAGAGCAAATTCCAAGCCCAGTCAAAGCCACAGCGAAAAAACCTTGTAATAATCAAAAGTCCAACATCACATTTCTCAGCAGCACGGTCAACTGGGACAATTACAATCGAGGGCGTGTAATACGAGAAACTCAATTTTGAAACCCAATTCAGCAACGATATTACATAGATCATGCAAACTAAAATTACAACAAAATTCAGAAGCTAAAAATACTTGTATAAAACCAAACAAAATAGAACAAATTGAGCGTTAAAATAGAAAACGATCTGCAATATAATGAACCCAGAAAGATGCATTACCTTTGAGAGAGGCTTAGAGAGAAAGCACGAGAAGCGAGAGAGGAGGAATACAAAGAAAGGAATCGGAGAGAGGTAGTAGGTGTATGAAGATGTTGAAGAGGATGCCTTTCTTTTGTGGGAGCACAATGGCGTTGTGGAATGCACACGCCCTTTTGTGGGCTGTGGAATGCACACGCCTTTGATCGAGATAGAAAAAGTAGAGCTCGCCAAGTTGGAAACTAGTTTTAATGGTGGATTGGGTCAGCGCTTACTCTGGCTTCTGCAGCCGGTGAGCTGAAACGCGTGTCGAAATTGTTTGTTTGTTTGTTTTTTTTTTATTAATTTATTTGGGAGACAAATGGGGCTCTGACACGTGATACGGGACGATTATTGCAATAAAATATTGAAATTAGTTAGGTGATGGGTTGGCCGTGTCCGAAATTAGTTTACTCGAATTTCTAATTAATGACTTTATTTTTTTTAGTTAATTGCTCTTAATGTACCATTTAAATAATTTTTTTATTCGTATTTTTATTTTTATGGATTGTATTTTTTTTTCGAGGTTGTTTTTTTTAAACAGTCATTTTGGTAACGGTCATATTTTTCAACGATCTTTTTTTAGCAGGTGAAAAGAGAGAAATATGTGTTATTTGTCGGGGAGAGAAATAAGAAGAGGAAGGAGAAAAATCTTAAAGAGAGAGAGAGTAATAAAAAATGCATGTATCGGTGCACAATGTCAACCCACATTTCACCAATGCATGAAAAATGCATTTTACCTTTTTTTTTTTGTGCGCATAATATGATGGAGAGGGTTTTCGGAGAAATTATTAGCTATTTTAGACAAAACGGCGAAATGGCATGAGTATAACCAATTTTTTTTTCTTTTAAAAAGAAGATATTATTTGAAGGATAAAGTTTTTCTCAAAATTTAGTAAAATACATGTGATTTTCAATGCATGAAAAATGCATTTTACCTTTTTTTTTTTTGTGTGCGCTTATATGGTGGAGAGGGTTTTTGGAGAAATTATTAGTTATTTTAGACAAAACGGGAAAATGGCATGAGTATTATAACCATTTTTTTTTCTTTTAAAAAAAAAAAAAGATATTATTTGAAGGATAAAGTTTTTCTTCAAATTTAGTAAAATACATGTGATTTTCAAGAGTATAGAATATATATTAATATCAATTTAATATTTTGGATTAGATTAAGAAGAGGAAATTCATCTTACCCAACCTGAAAGAAAATTTTATTTCATAAAATGTAATAACTAGTAGAATCTGGGTTGTTTTTGCCAACCTATTGCAAATTGACAATCAAGGTGTCCTTGAATAATAGCTATCTAGCTATTAGTATGTCCCATTGGATAGCTTTTGACAAATGAAATTTATTTAAAGCATGGCCCCCTACTAGTAGTGTAGTCCCCGTTTGAAAATAGAGGTTTGATACAGTAGTTTTGAATAATTGAATGCATGTTTTTTTTTATAAAAAAAATAATAATAAAATAATTGAATGCATGTACTACTCTATGCCATATGAACACATATAGAAAAGCTGGTGGTGAGTTGGTATTTATAACCCATTTATGAGTGAAATTTCTAAAATAATTTCTCGAACCGAATTGAAAGGGAATGATTTAATGGATTCAAATTTTCATCCTTTTATATGATAGAGTCTATATAAAATTTATCTGTTCGAATAAGTTGAATTGTCCAACTTCCTGCTCGAACAATCAATCCTATATAAACAATTTCACAATAAAATTGAACCACCTACATGATTGGAGTCGATCAAACACTTGATTACATATTGGGATATAATAATTATCCATGCTCTAATAGACTAATAGTCCAAGGATGAGGACGAAGGGAGTTGGGCTATTGTGGACCAAACCTACCACCCAAGCGTTAAGTTGACCACAAACCCATTCTTGATTCATTCAGTTCAACGTGTGGCTTTAGAATTGCCTCCAGGAAAGGCACGTGTTTTCTTCTAGATATTTTTTCCGGGCGTATTTTTCTTCTACATAATTAAAATAGCATTTTTTATGCTGTTGAATCGTGATATGCCTGGAACCGGGAGTCAATCCGGGCAGCCAATGAGCGAACATCAACCAATTACAGCAATCCCCATCCGATATGCACGATGTAAAAAGCACTGACAAAATAATTTGTTAGGTAATGCTGGAACTGTCTTTTCGTTTCTCATCCGTTGGATTAAGGCCTGGTCGATGGTAGAGCCCAAAAATGAAAAGAAAGCGTATAACCAAATGGGTAATAAGTACTTACAAAAAAGATAAAAAAAAAAGGGTAATAAGTAAAAAGAGGTTAGATTTTCACTAGCTACACAACCCAGTGAAAGTTGAGTAGCTTAAAATCCTCTAAATTTTCTAAGATAATTCTAAAGTACAACTTTTAAAATCTTCACCATTAATTTGAATAAAAATATTCTGCTTTTGCCATCTCAATATTTAACTTAATAAAAGACAATAAAATTAAAAATTGAGTAAGGCTCATGTCTTGTGTCCTGTGCACAAAGGACGCAAGTTAAAGCTGTCACATAAATAATTGGTAATGCGTGGCACCCCGGCTTGTGGATACCTAGGCACCCAGAGACGAGGAAGGGCAAGGACAAATTCCCACATTTAAATTATGTTTCCTATGTACACAGGACACAAACCAAAAGCCTAAAAAATTGAGGATCTTCTATACGTAGTAAATGTTAAGGAAGCAAAATCTAAACCATTTAACTACAAATAATGATTAAAATTTTAAGAACTCCTCTGTAAACTTATCCTAAAAAACCTATTACATGTTGAAAAGACAAGATAAATAAAAAAAGAACAAGGGATAAAAACAGCAAATTCTACACAAAATTAAGTGTTCTAAATCTACATATTACACTTAAGAAAGTGGAGTAGCCCATCATGGCATCATCTATTCTTGCTTGCTTGACGAAAACGTTTTAATTCTGTATATAAAGAGGGCATTGAAGTCTGAAAGGGGAAAAAAGAAGAAGCAGGATTGGTTATAACCTTGTGATCAAATACCAAAAGTCTCCGTGTAGAGTAAATATATACCCCTTAGACCAATTTGGGAGTTGATTCCTCATTTGTTCTCCTGTATTCTGGCTTCAGCTCATAAGATCCTTGATTAGCTCCCTTGTTATTGTAGACACAGAGGTCTTTCAGTATGTCTTTCATAAATTGCTGCAGAAAGACAACATCCGTAATGAATCACAATGAGAAGTTAATTTAACATAGATAAGAGCACTACAAGGAACAAAACCAAAAGGTAGTTTTCGTCATTTGGCCTGTAAAAGTCCATTTGGTTGGCTATTCAGCCAATGGATTTGCTAAACAAATCATTCTGAAAACCAGATCTCTGGTTGTAGAGTACAGTAAATATTTTTGCTGGTTAGAGATTGGGATGAATTATTACGAACACTAACTTTTGATCCTTATATCAGTCAGCACAAGAGGGCACAATGCAAGAGTAAATTTAGTTAGTTTATCTATCAAACCAGTTTTATGGCATGTTCCATGTAGAATTGGTCCACCTAATTTTATTTAGGCCATATTAATTAATGGGGTTATTAGTATTTAATTTTCAAGCATCAAGTTTTGGTAATTCAATAAATGGGTGTTGCCTTAGACTATGTTAGGCAAGTCAATAAATGGATGTTGCCTTAAAATGAGCATTGCCCTAGGTTATGTTAGGGTTTAGTAGAGAGTATTTAAGTTTGATTTATATTGCAATGTAGTAGACTTTGATTGAATAAAGTTATGACAAATTGATTCTCTCTCTTTCCTTCTTCTCTCTTTCTCTTCTTCTAGCTTCTCCTCTCTTTCTCTCTTTTTCCCCTCCTTTCTAGCATTTTTTTCTATCTCCTCTTTTAGCTTCTTTCTCCTCGCTTTTGCCTACTTTTACTGTGTGACTTTGGTGTTTATTGTTTGTCCTACATCAAATATCAGAGTGTTTGCAATTGTTTTCCATTAACAGTCACATGATCCTGTACACAGTGCACAAATCCCTCAGAGTCACACCACTGAAACCCCTTATCCCCATCTATTGTTTCAGTATCAGACCATAATTTGCTTGTTTCCAACCCAGAGTATCCATCAGTCCCAAACAATGTTTATTGTTTGTCCTACATCAAATATCAGTGTTTGCAATTGTTTTCCATTAACAGTCGCATGATCCTGTACACCGTGGACAAATCCCTCAGAGTCACACCACTGAAACCCCTTATCCCCATCTATTGTTTCAGTATCAAACCATCATTTGCTCGTTTCCAACCCAGAGTATCCATCAGTCCCAAACAACCATATCAATATTCTATTCTTCCCCCTAGCTGCTTCTCTCTTTCCTCGTCTCTTCCCCTCACTTCTTTCTTTTTAGCTTCTTTCTCCTCTCTTTTCCCTACTTTTACCATGTGAGTTTTGTTTTATTGTTTGTCCTACGTCACAAATTTACAGAGCTTACATCCCTCAGATACCAAGCTAGAGTATACACAAATAGGAATATAAAGTATCAAAAGGAGAGCAATCAAAGTTATGTAGTAATTAAGTGAAAAAAAAAAAAACCCTACTTCAGGTTGGTCTGTCTCCTGGATAAGTTGTCTTAAAGTCCAATTTGGTTGCCTTTCGAAAAGCTTAAACATAATTTCTTCCATTTCACCACGATCCCTTCTTGTTCTTTTCATGTCTGATCCCTTAGCTGGCATTTTCTTCTTATCCTATTCCAAAAAAAGCAGCTCTCCTTATACGTCAGGGTGGAAAATCAATAAAAGAAAAATATTCTGACTTGCATATAGTGCCAGAATAAAGTAAGTGTCCCCTGAAATATCAAGCAGTGAAATACACAAGTTTAGATACGAATATTATACACAAAAAGAAGGCAGCAACACGTACACTAGGTCCAGAAGTCACAAAACTAAAAATCCCTGGCAGAGGCCTCATATGGGCTCCATTGTCATTGTCGATCACCTGAAAAGAAAGTTTGGAAGAAGTTAAAGGAAATATTTTATCGATTGTCTAAGTCAAGTAGCACATAAATATGAAAGTAATAAGGAAAACCTGTATCTGTCTTGTCTTAGTCATATATTTATTTGTCCTTTCACGGCAGAGTTTCCCATAGTTCTCAATATCCTGGTTATGAGGCTTCATGTCAAATTTGTTCAGTATTTTTCCCTCCACAGAAAACTTCCCTGCAATATGAAAGGAATTTCCTCAGTTTAATCAGGTCTGCCAAACTGCCAGTCCTAAAAGAAGAAATATATATGTTAAAGAACAATCCAAAGTACACCTATAACTAATCACGTCAGGGAAATAAGTGGTCTATGGCTCTCTCGACAGTATGTTTATCTACTCAATTAATCCTAAGGATTCACTCTCTAAGAACTCAATCCTCATAGGTATACAATAAAAATAAAATCAGCTTATATAAAAAGAACTAAAAGAAAATTACTTGCATAAACATGTGCGGTTGAATTTTTACCTGGGGCAGAGTGAATTCCGATCTAGACACATATCATATCAAGAAGCCTAACCCAGGGACTTCCATGAATTATATTCACTTCCTCTGAATGTTTAACCCGGTTTCCACATTCAACTTTGCAGGCCAGCAATATAGTTCTTCTAACTTTTTCTGCAACTATATGTTGGTAGTAAAATTACCTATCAAATAAAACCGGAAACCATCTGTTTTTGTCACATATGGAGGCACAAAATTTAAATCTTTATAGCAACGATATTCTTCTTTTGTTTGAATTGTTTCTCTATTCACAATGGTTGGTTGATGGATTAGTGCATTCTAAACTCCTATTGCTTGTTGTACTATACCATTGTTGAACTATGGTTTCTAGATCAAAGCCTGGATGATCAAATCACATCTGTCGCTAAATCATCAGAAGGGATCAGCTTAATCTGAAGTTATATCTCCCTAATATTTAAAAGTCAGACTCATATCTTCTGATTATCAAAAATCTTCAAATATCAAAAAGTCAAAGTCATCATTCATACAAAAAGTTTAAATCATCATGAGCTATTGGACTTTGACATTGACTTGTGTGTTTCAAACCTGTTCTGGTATTAGCAAAGATGTGGCATGTTGTATGCAGTTGCGAGTTCATGAGACAATTGCTTCAACTAAGCACATAAAAATGTCTGTCTAATGTAGCAACATGCATTCTCTCTTTAGAAATGACTGATAAAATGAATTTCTATTTCATAAAATCAATAGCTTCATATGAGTTTGATCAATAATCAATTATTGAGCTTATACTTTGATTAGCGCAACAACAGTACCAAAACAATCTCAAGTCCCATATAAATAAAAGGGGCAAAAAACTAGAGCAGAAATTCTGGAAATAGATCTTGGTAACATTATGTTAAAGCAAATTGAATAATTTACCTTGTGATGACTCAGAAAACACAGACATTGGGATGAAGTCTTTAGACATATCCATAGAGTAACACTTGGGTATATGTCCAGATTCAGTGGCAGCCAATTCCATGGTGAACTGAACATCATTTAAGCAAATGCATGTAAAGCGAAGGGAACAAGTGGATGCATATACATAGAACAGAATCCGACGCTTCTCCTTGAACTTAAATAACAAATATTAAATTGTGAAAAATAAAAAAAATAAAATTTTTTCCTCAAAAGAAATTTAGACATACTCAAAGAGAAACAAGGATTTCTATTTACTTTTTTTAAAATATATATATTTTCTAATAAGTTAAAGAAAATAATGTGAAAAAATTATATTTTCTAATAAGTTAAAGAAAATAATCACATTAAGACACTAGGAAAGGAAAGCATACCCAAAGGACTCAAAAGGAATCAAGGGCAACCAGAAACTTAAAAAAAATAAAAGATAGGATTGTAAGGGCGGGCCAGTAAAAACCGGCCCACTCCACCTGTGTTACGAGCGGATGGCCCAGTCCGTAACACGGGCAGGCAGATAGTTGAAAAATGATGTACTTATCTTGGGGCATGACTACCCTTATCAAGAGCACTGTTTCCAATTTGCCTTCGTATTTCATGTCCCTTTTCCATCTCCCTGTGGGTGTTGCAAACTATATAGAGAAGCTTCAATGAGATTTCTTATTTTTTGGGGGTGGGGGGCTCGGCGAAAATTTCAAATTTCACTTGCTAAGTTGGTCCAAAGTTTGTTCTCCAATCTTTGAGGGAGGATTGCGAATTCGAAACCTACAGATGTTCAATCGTGCTTTCCTAGAAAAATGGTTATGGCGATGCGCATGAGAGAAAGCCTTGGTGGAAAGTTGTGGTGGATGCTAAACTTGGCATGTGGGGGGGGGGGGGGACTCAAAAATTTCAAATTTCACTTGCTAAGTTGGACCAAGGTTTGTTTTCCAATCTTTGAGGGAGGATTGCGGATTCGAAACCTACAGATGTTCAATCATGCTTTCCTAGAAAAATGGTTATGGCGATGCGCATGAGAGAGAGCCTTGGTGGAAAGTTGTGGTGGATGCTAAACTTGGCATGGGTGGTGTTCTAATGAGCCTGTTGGGGCGTATGGGGTGAGATTATGAATGAATATTAGGAGAAGTTGGCGAGAGTTTTTCTAGTCATTCAAGATTTGAGGTGGGAGTTGGGTCCAATGTTAGATTCTGGCACGACCTATGGTGTGGGAATAAGGCCTAAAAGAAGCCTTTCCAAATCTATATGATATTACTTGTGCGAAGGATGCCTCTGTAGTGACCTACCTGGAGCTTTTTGGTGGCTCCAATCAATGGAACGTTAGTTTTGCTAGAGAGGCTCATGACTAAGAGGTGGATACCTTTGCCTCGTTCTTTAGCATGTTGTTTAGGGGTGGTTAATACATAATGGTCATGGTCATGGTCTAGAAGTAGACCCTTATTGTGGATAAGTGTCCTGTTTATACTTACCAAGATAATATGTACTAAGTTTTGCTCAACTCAAGAAGTACTTTGATCAATGATTTGAAACCTCTTCTTGTCATTCTCAAAGTTTATAAATTTTTTTTATCTATAGAATTTTTTGCTAATACATACTTCTTTCTTTTTTTCCTATGCCATAAGGGAAAAGGAACAAGACTACAAGCAAGCGTTCAACATAGAATACAACACAGAAGACAAAGGAATAAAAACCAAAACATTTGTGTGATGCAGCTTATTTAGCTGCAAGATGGCGTCTTTTGTTAGCCTTCCAGTTCATACTTCATAAGTGAGTCCGTGATGTTGCAATTGAGTAAAACACTTGAGAGAGTATGGAGCCAAAAGTTCAAACTAAAACATGTGGAAAAATCAAATCCAAACAAATGGAAAGTTGCAAATAAAGAGAGTGCTCATAAAATATATAAAAATGAAAGGAAAAAAAATCATAACAGTCAAAGCAATAAAATCCGAACAGAGCATAAACTGTTGAGAAATTCCACAGAGTCTGAACTAAATAACCCAAAATTCTGTTTCAGAAACAGAGGCATACAAACAAATAGTGAGAAAACTCAATAAGAATTGGATGCTGGAAGAAAGAGACTACAAATAATCACTGTTGGAATAGTTTATATTTTCTAAATTAGGTTTATTAATATTTTCCTTAACAAGTTATTTCTCTTTATGTTAGAATATTTTTATTCTCGGTTATTATATTTCCTTGTAAGGTTTATTCTCTTCCTTAATTAGTTTAGGTCTATTTTAAGGTTTTTTTGGTCACTACTCATTGTCTCTCTATAAATAGAGAGTTATGTAATATTGTTTTATATAGTGAATATACAAGATGTAGCTTATACGTCTCTCTCCGCTTCTGCTCTCTCTTTTCTTTTTCTTTCATATTTTAGTATTATATATATATACTTATCAAAAAAATATATATATTTCAACATAGTATCAAAGCCATAAGACGCTTCTATGGTGTTTTCTAGCATTCTCTTATGACGATCTCTCAAATTTGTTGTGATCCACAGCTTTATTCATTGGTGAATCTTGGCACAATGTGGTTTGGCCCTTCACAGGATTTTTAACGGCTAGTTTCCGTTCTCCGGCCTCATTGTAAGTTACGGCTTGGCCATTCACCAGATTCTTTTAGCGGCTTGTCTCCGTTCTCTGGTATTTCTCCAGCCGTCACTTTCAGCCTTTCTCGTCTTTCTTGTCGGCGAATCTTGGCATAATGCGGTTTGGCCCTTCACAGGATTTTTAACGGCTAGTTTCCGTTCTCCGGCCTCATTGTCAGTTGCTGCTTGGCTTTTCACCAGATTCTTTTAGCGGCTCGTCTCCGTTCTCTAATATTTCTCCGGCCGTCACTTTCAACCTTTCTCGCCAGCATTGCCTTGATCCAACCATCGGCTTTGGATACCTTTAATTTCTTCTATTTTCCAAACTCAAGCTTACACCTCTTGAGTTTGAGGGGATGTTAGAATATTTTATATTTTCTAAATTAGGTTTATTAATATTTTCCTTAACAAGTTATTTCTCTTTATGTTAGAATATTTTTATTCTCGGTTATTATATTTCCTTGTAAAGTTTATTCTCTCCCTTAATTAGTTTATGTCTATTTTAGGGTATTTTGGTCGCTACTCATTATCTCTTTATAAATAGAGAGTTATGTAATATTGTTTTATATAGTGAACATACAAGATGAAACCCATACATCTCTCCCCGCTTCCCCTCTCTCTTTTCTTTTTCTTTCATATTTTAGTATTTTATATATTTTATCTATATTTCAACATCACAACTCCTGAGCACCAGTGAAAATTCATCCAAACAAAGGGAAACAAGAAGGGCGAAATCCAAAAACCAAACTACGATGAATGTTAAGAAACTGAAATTCATGCCAAAAATAACAAAAGCCAAACAATAAAAGATCCATAAAAAATTTAAAAAAACGGCTTAAACAGATCGCGTACAATGCCAAATGCAAAGAAGAAAAAGGAAAAAGAACAATTTCAACTCAAAAATCAAATGCATGCCCAGCGAGAAAAACACAAAACCCTAGAATCCACGTGCAAGAGAAAAACAACGATTCAAATCCAAAATCGAAATGCATGCACGGAGATAAACCACGGAACCCTAGAAATCCACACAATGCGAAACAGAGACAAGACCTTAAGAATCCCGCGCGCGCGCGCACGCGCATATAACAATGTAACGCATTTTTCCGTGGAGTACCTGAGGAGAGGAGTTGTCGTCGTTGGAGCGGAGGGGGTCGATGGAGAGGACGACCTTGGCAATGGGGCGAGAAGGGTCGGAGGCCTCGGGTGGAGACTGGAGAGAGCGAGCTACGAGAGGAGGGCATTTCATGAGCCACACTGCTCTCTCCGATTTTCCCGCGTCCAAGAACCCACTGCTATCATTGGCGTTGTCCATGGCGTTACACAGAGAGAGAGAGAGAGAGAGAGAGAGAGAGAGATTGGAAATGGTGATGGGAAAAGAAAGAAAGGAGGGCTTTGAAGAGGATCAAATATAAACGGATTTTCAAGATTTTGTTTCTCAGATTCTGTGTCTACTAACAGACCAAACTAAAAAGGCATAGCTTCTATTTATATTATACGGAGGCCTGAGGGGGCCACAAGACTCGTAAGTCTTATCCCACCTGGATTTTCTCTCTCTCTCTCTCTCTCTCTCTCTCTCTCATTTTCATTTTATTAATAAAATTATTACTATAAACTTATGACATTATCCAGCTAGGGTGCTTCTTTTCCTTTAGATTGTCTGAATTTTAATGAAATTCAAGCAATTTAATTTCAGAGCATTTTAGGGGCAGAAACAAAAATTTTAGATGTGGGAAACGAAAGTAAATATTTTTTTTTAATGGGATACAAATTTTATTTTAAACAAATTACAAGAGTATTTTAAAATAAATTTGGAGCTTGAAAGTGTCCCCTCAAGCCTCTTAGTAGTTTCCCCATTTTGCACAACAAATTATGTAAAGTAAGCGATGGTTTATAAAAATTGTTAGTGCAATTATTTGAAAGACTATTATCATTAATTATAATATGTTGCTTTATTAAACACTTTAGCCCCGAGTGCGAGTTGAGCATTATCTGAATTTATAAAGCGTATGATTTTTATGTGCATTTTTATATTATAAATATACATATCAGTATAATAAAGAGGATTGAAAGAAATTTTTTAAAGATCTCCATAATAGAATGCAGGTGATTTGATCACCACATATATAAAGATTCTGAGAACTCTTTAATGGTGGGGCACATGAATACTCTTGTCATTTTTATTAGGAAGGATGAGACATTAATGTTGTGTACTTAAAGTGTATGTAGCATTTCTTTTCCTTCTTTTTCTTTTTTGAGAAGTTGATTAACTTATAAAAAAAAAAAAAGGACGATCACAAATCGACAAATAGTACTAGGAATTGGTTGGCCATCCATTGAAGTGGCTATGATGGTTTGACCACCCCCAATCACTCACTCAAAAGGTATAATAGTGGTCAATCGCTCCTCGAAGGAGCTGACCACATTAGAGTTAGGGTTAATTGCTTTTAACCCTTCTTAATTATTACTCATTTAGTTATTCACATGTTGTCTCCGTAAACTACCACTTGTTATACTCAATTCCTTTTAACTACCGATCATTGAAAAAAACGTGAAATGACAAAAGTACTACGAGTTTATAAACTAAATTTACTTAAATACCCTTAAAGTTTAAAAGAAAATTTAAAAAACAAAAAGAAAGAAAAAGGCACCCCTAGGTGGTGGCCGATCCACCCCTAGGGGTGGTTTGACAACCGTCCCACTTCTTTGTTTTTGGCTTTGTTTTTTCCCTTCAAGTTTAAATTTTCTTTGGTTGCTATAAATTTTGTAATTTTTTTTTTCTTAACGATATTTCCATCATTTTACGTCTAAAAATGCATTTATTATAAACTTGATTGAGATTACATCTGATTTAACAAGTTAGATTAACAAAAGGAGTTTTTTTTGTTAAAGAAATGGTAGTTTAAGACAGTTGAGTGTGACATGTCATAGTTCGTTAGGGCAACGTGTAAATGAGTGATAATTGAATGAATTAAAGAAATATTAATAACGAAAAATGAAATTCTAACTAAACTTTGAAATTCATATATGAATAAGGAGTAGAAATGAAAGGCAATACAACTAAAAATCTCAAAAGTATAATATTTCATATAATAAAATTCCATACAGTTACACTCGGAAGGAAGAACAAATTATCTTTTTATGCCGTCTTTTGGCAAGAAGCCATAGCTGAAAGAAAATATGACAGTAAAATCCGAAATGATTGTTCCAAAATTCATTTTGAGCTTCTTACTTAGTTCAACCTTTTGGTATACATACTAGAAGAACTCATTCTGAACTTTTGATCTCGATGGAACTCTGTTTCCTTTCTGCCTGAAGCGATCGGCACAACGATTCCAACTTTTCTTTCTGATTCTTTGTTTTCTCCAACTGCTTTTTCAAGCGCTCGCGCTGCTTGCACAAAACATAAATTTTAGTTCTTTGGTTATGATGAGCAAACAATATAATTACTACATGACCAAATTTGTAGAGATATCAAATCTATGAAAAGGTTTCAGGTCACAACTATTCATATGTTCACATTAATCCAAATTGTAGAACAACTCTTATGATTCTGCTACAACAAAATACATTCAGTTTTCAACAATCCATAATGGCATCAACCCAACATGGATTTCCCTCCGACTTAGAATTATGCGCCGAAGATTTGGCAGGGCAGCCAGATACCATCTTTAGGCCAGTTCAAGCATGTGGAAATGAAAGGATAGAATTGAGATGGTGCCAAATGTCAACCTATGATTATGTAACCAATTCCGAGCATTTTGCATATCAGGCTTTCCTGAGTTGTGAATGTGGCCTAAATCTGACAATGACTATGGCAGATGAAAGTATACATCACATTCTCCAACAAAGGACAGTTGACCATTGGACAATATGGAAAAGTGTTTTGAGGAATAGTGTACTTGAAAAGCTAATATGGCTAAAAAAGATCATGTACAGGGAATAAGAATGTTTTGATTCAAGCCAAAGCCACCCTAGTGGGGTGGAGAAGGCATTGGCGATTGATGTACAATTAAAAAGAAAAATATCATAGACAAGCAGGAAAACAATACCTCATCAACAAGTTCTATAAGAGTAACGTCAGATTTCTCGCTTTTGCTCTTCAAGAATGAATTTTCCTTCTTGAGTTCCTTGATTGATTTTGCCATCTAGTTTTTTGCATACATAACAAGTAGAAAGGTGGATTAATAGAACACATCATGCAAGTTGCATTGCAACATAAAGCAACAAGGAAAGATTCATCTTAATGAAATGTAATTTGGAAGAAAACTGTAATTGTTACCTTCTCAATCTCCTGTTTAAACGTTTCAAAAACCTCATTGCTCTTTAACAAAGCATCCTGCCAAATCAAATTAGCAGTTTAGATCTGGAAAAGTTGACAAGATAGATTCATACATAGATGACAAACAAACTTTTAGAAGGAACTATGAATGTGATGATCTTCCATGTATCTTAGAGGTCTAAATGAGAAGGGAATGTTTAGCAAGGGACAAATAATGGTGAGAAAGGTCTGTACATATAAAAGAAGGTATCAAAGCAAAGACCAATAATTTATGTTGCCCTGAAGAAACTCTAGTTATGCATTAATCATTAGATTGTGATGATATAGTTTTGAAATGATGTTGCAACACAATATATGACATGGAATGAAGAAGACCTGGAATTGTTGGAACTTTTCTCCATCAGCTGTCAACTGCAAGCGCAAATTCTTTTCTGTTGACAATAATTGTGAGACCTGTTCTGCATATAATTTCATCTGGGACTGTTCCTGGACCAATTTCTCCTCATGTTGCTTAATTTTTAGATCGGCAAGCTGAAGTTCCAGCGACTTCTGCTTTAACTGTGGATTCAAATTCCAAACAAGTATATCAAATTCAAGCCCTTTAAGATTAAAATTAATAACTGTCCTAAGTAAAACTAACCCAGCTTTACTAGAAAAGTGTACACTTTTACCTTCTGTGCAAAATGCTGTTCAGAAAGAGTATACTGATCGGCGAGCTGCTTTAGCTTATTTCTTAACCTGAATATGAAGAATTTGTAAACAATTTTGAATACTATGAAAGAAACCATTATAATGACCCATTGAATATAGAATGCCATATTCCTTTTGTTAATAGGAAATTAAGTAGTACCATATCAGGGTAGTAGACTTTTATATAAAAAGGTCAAAGGGCAAACGGAATGTTTCAAGAGATATACAGGAGATTAAATATGGAAAAGCAAAAAGGAACCAGAAAGTGTGATCTTATAGTTATGCAGAAGTAACCCCTGGGTGACATTTAACTTAGGCTCTTCATCCTTTTCCACATAAAAGATGCATAAAATATTTCCACAATGTACAATATTTGATATTACGATGTCTAAAACAAATTGAGAAACGTCCCAAAATAAATTTGGAGAAAAAAAATATTGTATTAGTCTGGGCTTTAGAAATAAGCATAATTAAATTTATTAAGATAAACTTTAAAAATTTATTTCTATGATTGATAATCTTAAGGAGGATTTTTGAAACACTATCTATTTGTAGTATAAACTGTATGATGTGAAATGAAGTTGGTTCCTTAAAAAATTATTAATAATAAAAAATATTTAATAACAAGTTATTAATTATTAGAGTCAACTGTCTATACCACCAGTTCATCTAATCAAAGGTAATATCCACAAACAATCCCAAGGGCTTGTCAAGGTATATTAAATTCCATTATCTTCAGTTCCCATGCATCTAATGTGGCAAATGGCAATAGCTTTATCATCACAAGTTGATGGCATAATGTTTTTTTTTTTTTTCCTTTATGAAAAATATATAATATTGACATAGTTTCTCATAAATTTGCTTTATCTTAAGTTCATCTAATCCAAGGTAATATCCACAAACAATCCCAAGGGCTTGTCAAGGTATATTAAATTCCATTATCTTCAATTCCCATGCATCTAATGTGGTAAATGGCAATAAATCATCACAAGTTGATGGCATCACGTTTTTTTTTTTTCTTTTTCTTCCCTTTATGAAAAATATATAATATTGACATAGTTTCTCATAAATTTGCTTTATCTTACATCTCATTCTCCCTTAGCTGAGAAAGACACTCCTCCTTTTGCTCGTCTAGCTTATTGCTCACATCCTACAACCACAATAAATAAATAAAAATACAAATGTAATATCAAAGCCCAAAAAATTGGAACGAAACCTTCAGGAAAAAAAAAAAAAAAAAACTCTTATCATATCACAGGAAAAGAAATTGACTTTTAAATTGAGAAAGAAAGATTCTTTGCAAAGAGGATTCTCCGATTCGAGTTGTCACTGTGATGTCAAACACACAGTTACCTCAACTACATCTTATGATTGTTCTCATAGGAATTAGAGAAAAACAAGCATATCAAACATAAACTATTGACCTAATTTTATGTCAAGATAGTCAGAGATTCTCAATCGAATAGGAAAAATCAATTTAACCTTGATCGCATCTTGGAACTTGGCTGATAAATCTAATCTCAGGCCTTGCCCCTCCATGGATGCCCGTTTGCATTCATCCTGTAATATAATTAGGAATCCGTCAGTCTTTCCAGTTTCCAAGAAGATAAATGCTATTTATAGCTTGAACTAGAAAAAGGATCAATAAGAGTAAAGAATTAAACATCAGCAGCTATGAACATCTTTTGCAAATCAAAACATTGAAGAGGGCATAATAAATAGTAGAGATAGCAATATGGATCAACATGGCAAACCTGCATCTGGAAAAACAATAAACTTATACAGTACAATCAGTTAAAGCAGATACAGTGCATGAAAGAAAGTATACCATTAGCATTTTGTTCTGACGTTGTAACTCCCTACACAGTGACTCAAGCTTATCTCGAACAGAAATGGCTACACATGCAAGGGGAAGTAAATGGAAGAAATATCAGAATAAATTGAACGTTGTTAGAAGACATGTACAGACTAATGATGTCACCATATTATATATGCCACTAAAATTCCTCAAAAATATTATTCCAACTTTTGATTATCTCCACCTAAAATTACAAATACTTGTCTGTTAACACTCCAGAAAGGAGAGACCTTGGCAACTTTTCCCAAATGATAGATGTCATGTTTGCAGGGGTCACATTGCATAGGAAATGCAAATGACCAAAAGAAGCAATTTTTACATAAACTAATTTCTATCAGAAGTACAGATTTATAATTCTTGTATACCATCCTTATATACCAATTGAGTGCAACGTAACTATACCACCACATAGATGGTAGACTCTTAAAATCATTCAAACACTTTTATAAGCAGGTGTAAACACTGTTGGGATCAATTTAATTTACCTGCATCCCTTTCTGCAATAACTTGTTGATACTTTAAGGTGAACTCCAAAAACTCCTTTTCTGATTTGAAGGATCGCTTCACATTCTTACGTTTGGCTTCAGTGATTTCCTGAGGAAAAAAGAGTCAAGCTTACACTTTATTGAACTAAATTCTAACATTTTGCATAAAATCCACAAACAAAGCTTATGAAAGATACAAAAAATCAAATTAAACTTAAGACATTCAAAAAATTCTCTGGCATGTTCTATGAATGCTAAACAAGGACAGACCTCAAAAAAGAACAGAACAAACAAGTAGGAAACTTGAATAAACTACCAAATAGCAAAATAAGGATATTTAGACGTGTAGCAGGCATAAATAATTGACTACTTCCTTTCTGATAAATAGTGGAAAGAACAAACAAGCTTTAATTATTCTAAAACATTAGCTGAAACAGGTTATAGAGATATGATTTAAATAAGCAAGTTGAACCTACCTTTCCAAAAAACCTACATAATCCACCCAATGACAGTATTCGCGCATCCTGGGGATCTAATTGTCATCCTAAACAAAAAGGTAATATAATCACATCTCACTGGTTTTAGCTAGATACTACATAGTCACAACCAAAAGACTTTTTAAACAGACAGTTTAAACTATTAAAAAACTAAAAATCTTTTGACGATGAAATGTACAGCAATAAATGCAAATATAAACAATTAAAGTAACAACTAATTTACAACCTTCAATCTATATGTTAACTATTCAAAAGATGATTCAGATGCGTTAACTGTTATGACAATATAATTCAGAATGTTCAGATAATAATGATGGATTCTAAATGCAGCACATAATGTGTGGCCAAAACAGTTGCTTTATTAACAAGTGTCTGAATTTATTCTTCCTCAGTTGACTTTAAGAGAATTCATCATGGACATTGTCATCCAAACTAAAAATTGGGCAAATTACAAGATTATACTGCATAAAATAAAATAAATAAAAGACATAATTTTTTTTTTTGACTTGTGTAAATAGCACTAACTAGCAACACCTCAAAACACCTCATATAAAGAATGAAAGCTTATCATTTGAACATAAGTTTAAGAACAAAAGTGGCAAAAGAGTTCTTGTTTACCAGAGGATGAACATGTCACCTACAATTACAGCAAGCTTATCTCCAGCTCAATAGAAGATAAATTTAAATTGCTCCAAACAACAACTCATTGTAATACAAAACAGGAAAATAGTTATGTCCATGCACCCACAACCATCACATTGAGTTGAGTACCCGAGAGCGATAGAGTCAGAGAGACAGAGAGCAGAAAACTAACAAAGGAAAAAACAACCAAAAACTAATTCAATTTACTGCCATATATATTAAACATATTAATAAAGTAAGATGATAATACTAACTAGTTTTCTATTTTTTGATGTATCAACACTCTCGGGTGAAGATATATCCTTCATATGGGTTGCCGATGCTTCTAAGCCTCCTTCAGTGGCTGCAAGAAGGAAAGAGTGATAAGGGCAACAAACTAATATAAAAAAATCAAAGCCAAAAGAATCATCAAATAATTCATAAGACATTTCAACTACAACACCACATACATACACATGCAACTGACTTATTTCCATTATTTTTATTGAAACAACTCATAGAAGATAAAAGTTGAATTGTGATTTTATAGTTCTAGATATGTGGAGGATAACCCTGTTGCGGTTAACGTGGAGCATATGGAAAGAGTGGAACGCACGATGTTTTGAAGATCATGAGAAGACAAAGGAAGAGCTCAAAACTTCCTAGTCAAATCACTTTTTAGTTGGACTGGGGCGTATAATATTTCTCTATTTTCGAACTTTTCTGAATTTGTGAATTTGTATTCTTCTTTTAGCTTGTAAGAGGGGTTCTCTTTGTATACATCTGGTGTACTAGGATCGTGCTCCTCTACGTTTATCAATGGAATGAATTATTTATCAAAAAAAAAATTCAAGATATTTCTTTTGAAATCTGGTTCTTTCAGCAAAGATGTTATTACTATATCCTCATTATGAAGACAAAGTGTTCCTATAGTAGCTTCTATGCAATTTACTACATAAAATATGCAAGCAATTTCTAAGAAGACAAAAAGGAAAATGGCAAGGTAAAGATAATTACATCTCTCTGAACTTTGACAATCTGCTTGAACTTGTTCTTTTACCTTGCAGCTTCCGGATACCCCAGCTGAACCCTTGGAAATGTTAGCTGAGTCTGAAGAGCCCAGTGCTGGCTGCATACAGCCCTTACTGGGCACTTCAACTGAGCCCTCCGAAGCATCAAAACTATCTGTTTCAGATAATGGTACAGGAAAAGTCCTAAGTTTCTGGGTCTTCTCTTCCCTACCCTGGCTTGTTTGAAACTCATTTGCAGCCAACTCATCCGAATGATCAAGTTCAGAGAAACTATCCTCCTTGTAATCACCCAGTGGTTTCTCTTTTTCAACTGTTGGAGTTAGAGGAGCCACTGGTTCCGTGGAGCTCTCAACAAACCCGTCTGGCAACGAGTCCACTTCAGGAAGCTGGTTTGCCTCTGGGTTCTCCATCTTACCTACAATTTCAACATAGATTGCAAAAAATCATCAAAATATATATATATATATATATACAAACCACAACCCTCAATTGGTTACCAGAAAAAAAAAATCGAGGATACAATTAAAGTAAAGAACATGTATGATTCAGGTTCTGAAGTTGGTGTTTCAGTTTGAAATGATTTGGTGATCCCAATTTTCCAACTTTTAAAGTGCAAACAAAAGTGAAGAGAACTAAGAATTCTCAGCATAATGAATTCAGATCTCACTTATTTGACCCTCTTATTCAAACAAAATATAGCAAGAGCTTCAACTATATTGCCTCAAATCAAAACTCAAAAATATGAAGAAAAAAAATCCATGCTACAAATAGCCAAACAAAAGCAGCAATCAATGTATATTTCAACATAAGAAGCCAAAACAAAACTTTTCCTATAAACCATAAACCTTCACTTTTGCCCACGTAAATCGTCCATCCAAAACACTCAAGCAGAGCAGTTTTACCAAGATAACATTCCAACATGAGAACCCAAAAATGCTAGAGACAGAAGAGAGCACAAATTAAAACCCCATTTTGCAGCTGGGTTCTCCATTTCACCAACACTTTCAGTATATGTGTCTACAACGAGAACCAGAAGAATCAAAAGCAATCGTTAAACGATCTGAGTCATGTAAAGATTTACCGAAAAGATGTGACGATGAAATTGTTCGAGAGAATGAGAGATAGATCCTAGTATTGCAATAGTAGTTGCTTTTGTTGTCGTCGTCGTTGTGGTAGTACTTGAAGCGGAGTGAGATATGTCTCTCACACTCTGAGCCTCCTAGTGGGTTCCGCAGATTGTCTCTGCGCTTGGTACTCTGGTCTGCTCGCTTGCTGGTGCTGTATTTTAAAGGTTAAAATAAATTTGCTATTAATTTTAAAACAGCAGAAAAAACAAATTTATGTTGAAAATGCGCGTAAAAATTATATATTTTATTAAAAATATATGTAAAATTATATATATTTTTAATATATGTTGTGTGATACTTAAAAAAAATTAGTCACGCGTTGGACAATAGGAAAATTACGTCTCCAAAAGGTAGTTCAATTGGTTAGAACCACGCCTAATGAAGCGGAGGTCATTAATTCGAATCCTCCTCCCCCTCTTACGCAGAAATGTCAAAAAAAAAAAAAAAAAAAAACTGAATAAAAAAAACTGAATAGGAGAATTACAAACCAGTTTATAGGTGCAAAGTTCTTACTAAGTGAAATAAGCTTTATAAATAATTTTAATTATAATTTGATTAGTCTTTCTAAAGTTATAGCATATATGTGTCAAAAAGTTTTCTTTTAAGTTTATTAGATTAATTTAATTGAAGGAAAAGTTTTTTTTTTTTTTTTATAGATATTTTTAAAAGAAAATAGTTTCTTTTGTCACTCGTGAGGGTGTATATCTACATGATTCGGATTTTTTTTTTTTAATTTTTTTTATAAACACATATTTTGGTTTTTGAAAATCATATTGCATTTTAAGTTGATGCATCATAAAATTCATACTATATTACTATCAAATTCGTAATTATTTTAAAAGTCTAATTAAAACTTTCCAAATAATTGTACTTATATTAATTTTTTCAAATTAGATACCAAATTATCATTACTCTTTCTATAAACATTTAAACGTCTCACTAAATTTGACCACTCTTGTGAAAGGCCATTATTTCTAGGGTAAATGTATAATAATTTTTTGAGTAAATATGTTTGTTTTTTTTTTTTTATCATTCCCTCAGTGTTTTAAAAATTAATTTTAATCGTTTAGCTTTGTTGCATAATGGAAATTGGTCATTTTGTGTGTGTCACATCTAACAAAATAACTTTCTTTAAGCTACATTGGCATTTTTTTGCCATGTCCTATTAAAATAATAATGATTTATTTTATTAAATACTAAAAAAAAAAAAAAATCTAAAAAAAAAAGAGGAAACCCCTGTATCTCTAGGGAGAGAGGGGGGGAGCCACCCCCAAAGGTGGAGGCGGCCGGATGGGTTCGGGGTGGCTCTTCCTACATGGTATTGTAAGATTTCATTTCCGTTGTCCATTTCTTTCCGTGCACAAATCTTACTAACATGTAGATTCTTTCTTATTTGAAAAAAAAAAAAAAAAAAAAAAGTCTAGTTTGAAAAAAGACACTACATCGAGATTCTCAAATTGTTAAACTAAAGACCCATTTGGCTTGCGAAATAAAACCTTGGAATAGAATGACTATTTTATAGAAATAATCATTCTTTTAATTGGTAGGAATCTATTCCCCTTAAAATAACTATTCCCTTGTGAAGATGAACGTTTTCCAAAAATGAGAGGAGACAAGTTTTCCCAAAAAACTCATTTTCTTTTAATTTTCTTTAAACCCTAAAAAAATAAAAATAAAAATCTAGAAAACGTTGAATGCTTTGGGTGGCCAGCCAGCCACCACTTTAATACCTCAAGCATTCCACTCTGCTCTACACCTTGGCAACCAAAAATATTCCCTGCAGAACAAAATACATATCCATCTTGTAGAGAAACAAACTTACAAACAAAAGTCATGACACAAGGGATCTGTACTTGAGCGATTAAGACGGAGCCCAAGACAGAATTCGAGTAAAGCAGTTTATGTACAAACAAAAATACAAATGATAGTTTCGAGCAAGAAACCATGATCATCATATAACATAAAAGATAGCATAGCATTGCTTCCTCATTTATAAACCCTTACCACTGAACAAGCAAACAAACTTGCTACTCTTCCGATGGTTGCTCGTCTCTTTTGAAACCCCCATTGTCAGGAATATAAGTATATACATCACATGCCTTCAAGGGCAATTTAGCTCCAATAATAAATTTCTACTCAACAATCATACAACTGACTAGTTCTTTCCTAAGAAAACTCAAAATTTACACTTTGGAAACAGTAAGTAGGGCATAATTATCAACTTTGTAATGGAACGCTTCCTATTTACAGATGAATCTTGGCAAGCTAAACCATTTACAGGTTGCTTACTCTAGTAGGTCAAAGGAGACAAACAAAGATGGGCTCTAATAAAAGTTGCAAGTCGAGGCTTACCACAATATCCAAAGTCAAACCTGCAAATGATGCCAAGAAAGAAAAAGAAAAGATGTATGTATGGTACCTGTCAAGCAAAAAAGAAAAATGATGTTAGTCCATAGTCAAATTTTGTAGGGTTAATAGATAGGTAGTAATAGTTGATGTATGAAACTACTTAATCATTATACTTGTGTTATTATGTCAAGTTTTAGAATTAAGAATAGTATTAAAATTTAACAACTAGTGTGATTCTAAAGGTTATAAACCAAAAAGCATCGTTTGTTCATCATTGCCATTGGAGCAAATATCTCCTCATAGTTATATCCCATAAGTATGTGAAGCCTCTTGCAACCAATCTAGCCTTAAGATCTTCCTACCGAACCATCAGTTTTATGTTTCACTGTAAACACTCGTTTGCATCATACTGTCTTTTTTCCTTGAAGTAATTCAACTGGATCCATGTGTTATTTTTATGAAAGACATTCATCTCTTCCTGCATAGCCTCCCTTCACTTTGGATTCCCAAGTGCCTTATGAACACTATGGGGAATAGACACAGAAGATTGTTTGGAAATAAAAGTACTATATGATACTAAGATTGTTGTAAGAAACAAAATTAGATATGGAATGTTGAGTACAAGATCTGATTCCTTTGCATTGGGCAATAGGAAGATCTATATCATTAACTACTAGTATTAAGGTGTCTAATGTAGAAGTAGGCATAGGATTACCTGAATCAGGATTCGATGTTTAGCTGAGGGACTGAAGAATAGTCTTACTTTTCGAACGTCTGGAATAAACTCTTAACTCCTCCACTGGTGGCTCACGTTGCTCACCAAATGTTGGCTAAGATTGCTGACCATCAAATTCTGGAACATCCTGTTCCGGTAACATGATAGGAACAGCAGATAAAGGATTTCTTAAGAACTTCTCTTCACTACCCGTCTCCCCCAAAAGATAAGTTTCAGAAGGAGAAAAATAGGTATGAGATTCAAAAAATGCCACATTCATAGAGACAAAAAGCTTTCTCGAAGAGGATTATAACATTTATAACCATTTCGAGTTGGAGAATATCCCAAGAATACACACTGAAGTGCCCTAGGATCCAATTTACCATGGGATGAACTATGAAGATGAACAAAGCAAACACAAACAAAGACTTGAGAAGGAACAACAAATAATGAGGAAGACAACGATGGTGATGAAACACCAATAGGCATCTTGAAATTCAGAACACGTGATGGCATTCGATTAATGAGAGATGAAACAGTAAGCAACGTATAACCCCAATAGGATTTAGAAACATTCATGGAAATCATTAATGTTTGAGTTATCTCTAGGAGATGCTCTGATTCTTTCGCTCAGCAATCCATTCTATTGATATGGGTGTGAACGCAAGCAATTTGATAAATAATACCATGCTCACAAAGGTACGATTGTAGGTCATTGAAAAAGTGTTCTCTTCCATGGTCGAAACGGAAAATCTTAATGAAGGTATTGAATTAAGTACGGACCATTTTATGAAATATCTAAAAACAGGAGGAAACATCACTTCTATCTTTCAAGAAATATACCCAAGTAGTGCGAGAATAATCATCAATAAAAGTAACAAACCAACGAAAAACCAGAGAGTGAGAAACAATATATGACAGACCACAAACGTTAGAATGAACAATGACAAATAGTTCAGTACTTATTGCCAAGAGAAGGAAAAGACACACGATGGTGTTTAGCCAGATCATAAGTATCACATTGAAACTGGGAAACATGATTTTGTGAAAATAAGATGAAAAAAGGGGTGTTGCAACAAAGAAAACGAAGGATGCCCCAGTTTGCGATGCCAGACCCAGATGATTGCCATAATGTGGTAAGCATGTTTGAGCCAGGCATGTTGCTTGAGTTGAGAATCCAGGAAGTAAAGACCATCTTTCAGGCAGTTCAAATCAGTTGCAACCCGAGCAAGAGACCAAATTATTCGCAAGGTTAGGTACATGTAAAACAGATGAAAGAGACATAGATGGAGTTACAGAGATTGAACCTATGCTAGTCAGATGACAAGGAACCATCAGCTATTTTAATTTTTTCCCTGGCTGATCAAAGATGATATGAAGAGGAAAGAGATGATAAACCAGTCATATGGTTGAATGCCCCCAAAACAATTATCCAGGGATCATCGAATTCAGCTATATTACTAGTGGAGGTTGCATTCAAAGATGAAGCTAAATTACCTAAATGTTCAAAGGAGGAAGATGCGGTGGTGTGTGGTTCCAGTTGTGACATGAGCCAATAGAGTGTTTCTAGTTCTTCCATGCTAAGGTAGGAGAGCTTAGAGTAGGAGTCTGACCAACAATTGAAGGATCATTAGCCCGAGGCCGAGTAAGGACGCCCATGAAGTTGCCAACAAGTCTCTCGAGTACGTTGGGATTTATGACAATGATCACAAAACAACTCATCTTTCTCATCCTGAGTGGCATCCATTGCTTTTTTGCCATCATGACTCCTAGAATTCCCTTTTCCAGTGCAGTGAGATGCAGTAACCAAGGCAAATCTTCCGGGGAATAAGACTGGAGGCATGGCACCTTGGCGACTCTCCTCATTTTGAAGATAGGCAAATACTTCTCAGAAAAATGGAAGAGGCTCCTTTCCCAAGATCTGAACTTGAATCTTTTCATACTTAGAATTTAGAATTCAAACAGTATAGGTAGAACGACATTTTTTTTTTTTTTGGCCTGCTCTAAACGAATTGTCATTTAGGAGAGTTACATACCCTTTGCCTCCAGTTGAACGGCTTGTCGTATTGTTCTAGACTACATAATGTGTTGTTTTCTCTATCAGTGTACGATCCGTCAACACCCCCCCCCCCCCGGGCGATGTAGATTGGAATTCAAGGCTTATCTTATCTTTCAGTCTTTATTTGAATTTGAATTATGTTTCTTTGTTAGTATTTTATTTGGTTTAGTTGTCTTTCGTAGACTTTTAAACTAACTTTATTTCATTGTTATCTTAGGACTAGGAGTCTTGGGGTTATAAATAAATGCTTAAAGCCCTGAGAAGGCAAATTTAGATTATTATTGAGTTTGTTTAATAAGAATTATTCAGAGTTGAGTTTCTTCTTTGTGTTCCTTCAAAACCTAGAGAGTATCTAGCTTTTGTCAAGAAGATTTCTTAGATCATTGATAGAATCAAGATCTAGAAGTATTTATCTGCTGCTTAATGTTGTTATTCGCTGCAGCCCACTAAGTCACGCTGCATCACCCCCTCTCACACAAAACAACTTCACTCCTACACCAGAATAATCACCACAGCACCAGCACCAGAACTTCACAATTTCTTCAAAAATCGACACAAATCAGACCGCTTAGCTTCCTCAACCTCATAAGATCCACAATCGTGCAACAACACTGATCGCAAATGAAGAAATTCGATCAGCACAGATGCAAACAAGAATTCTTTGGATTTACCAAACGATTTTTTGAACGTAGATCTTCTATAGTTGGTGAAAAGCACAAATTCAAGGGATAGCAAGGACTGAGCCCGTTAGCCTCCATATAGCCAGCGTTTCCTCCTCCTTTCCCCCTTTTTTTCTAGGAACCGAACACTTTGATACCAAGTTGAAAGAGAAGAAATAAAAGAAGAAAGAAGAGAGGAAGAAGAACCTGTCTTATTCCTTTATGCAATAAGTTTTGATAAGAATAATAACAATACATAAGATATAGTATATAGTAAACATAAAAACAACAACAATAAGAATAAGAATAAGAAAAATAATTTAAATAGGTAAACGTGTGATTTAATAGCTTTACTTGTATAATATTTTTGGTCATGCTTTTAAATTAACATTCCTCATAACATTTACCAATATTCAGTGCCAATGTTCACTAACTCCTTGTTTTTTATTGTATCCCAATATGTGCATGATACCTATCAATGTCTGTTGTTTAGGATCTTGACATATCAACAAGCTGAAACTCCAACCAAAAGAAACAAAGCTGAAATTAAATATAAATATCATAATTTAGCACTCACCTTTAGATAAACTGGTTCCTGAACTGCCAGTAATACTATGACGCAGATGAGATATCAATCCAATTGACATCATGATAACTTTAGACATTGAATTTACTAGAACGAAAATGCCCGCTTCCCCTTTTGAATTAAAGCAAGACATGAAACAAAATGCAGGATGACCGTCATCACCCCAAGCCAATACTGAAAATTAATAAGATAGCCAGAGGCTGCTTCCATGTAACTTCAACCAAGGTCCAATTTATCTACTCAGTCTGATACTCTGATTCAATTGAGAGAGACGTCCTTTGTCTCACAGTCCGTGGCTGGCGAGGAAAAGAGAAAGGGCCTCCTGAAAATTTCCTAATATTCGTCCTGTTAGACCTAGCTTCATAATTCATATCTGTATTCGTAGCAGCTGCAAAGGACAAAAATAACTAGATGAAAATCATAAGGAGAATTTAACAATCTAGCAATACACAAGAAAATTTTGTCAGCCCGAGATTATTATCACTTAAGAAATAGATGAGGTTAGCCTAAATATTCCCCTTCCATGGATATTTGAAAACTTAAAAGCATTTGAGAGACTGCAAATAAATACACGATCCGGACTAGATGGGTTGCTAGAACATTGCCTTATCCCTGAATTAAACAAAAAGGCTTTATCAGGGTGAAAATGGTCTTATCATTAGACAAGGTAACCATAATCTAAAAGAACTAGTATTAGTTTTAGACAAACCTGAGGAGCAGCAATTTCTACCCTTTAGTTTTACACAGGTGAAAAGCTGACCATTCTACCCACACGGAGCCAAAACCCAATTTAAGATAGGTATCACCCAAGCTCCTTCACCAAAAAGCATAATATTACAAGTATCCTATGTCCACGTGATCTGCTCTGGAAGCTCTAAGACAGATTCATTTGTGGGCACACATTGAAGTCCATGACTGCTGTGTCAGGTCATAAAAGTTTTTCGTGCACACTGACAAGAAAGTGACATCTTTTATAACGTGGGATGGCATTTTTTCATTAACTTACTGACATGAAAGTGACATGTAGTGCACAACCTTACACCTTCCATGATGTAGCACAGGTGAACACAAGTTGCAATTCAGTTTCAATGTCAGTTCATGCCCCAAAGAACTAAAATAAAGTTTTTGACTGGAAGTCCACGACAACTAAAAATTTCATATTACAAAGTGACGAAGGTTTAAATTATTATGATTATATATATTTGAGAAGGATTTAAATCATATGAAATATAAAAACTAATAAATTCCTTTATTGTATAAACTATAGCTTTAAATACCACACTTGTTAGAAAAGTTTTCCACCTTCGTTTGATCCACTAGGGTTTATCAAATCTAGCCCATTTGGAGCTGCAGCCACCACATGAGCCCCAAAATCACCGTGATCTTTGCTTCCAACCCTAAGAGATATCCAATCCTCAAAACTGCCAGGAGGCTGGTGTTCCATAATAGACTGCTCCAACATATCAGCTGGTTGAGTTGGAAGGAAATTTTGGATTGAGGGCACCTCGCCAACAAATGCCAAGGGATTATCAACCAAGGCATCATCTATTCCATTATTGGTATGGCAAAGAGAAGAACTTGGAACCTGTCCACCAGAATTTGCAGTTGACGTTGAAGCTTGTACTTTACCATTCATCTGTGCTGGAAAAGAAACTGAAGTATGCTCCAAATCAATAAATGCATCTGAGACATCTGAAACTGGGCCAAATAGTTGGAAAGCAGGATTTGCTTGAGTACCAAATGAATATGCCCCCCAGGGCAATTCAATCTCACTGCCATTGCCACTGCCATTAAAGAGACCCAAACAAGAACTCACACCCACATTAGGAGCTAGATCTTCCACATATGAGCCTGGAATGCTGGGAAGGGCAGACAGAGGACACACATGGTCATTCTCTTCTTCTGAATCACTAAGAACTATGATGTCTGCATCCTCCCCTAGTCCAGAACTACCATTTAGAATTCCAAAAGCTGGGGGAGAATCGTGGGGAATCGAAATGATCTCATTTCCATCATTGATAGAGATATCAATATGCCCACCACAGTCTTGATTAATACTGGGGTTTTCATCATCTTTGCCACTTCCAGTGGCACTGCTGGACATTGTTATGACATTTAGGCCACTCTTCTCATAATGTTCCTCCATTTGATTCCTGGAGGAGAGGGCAACATGCTGACGTTCGGTAACTGTAATCCCACAGTGATTCTTCTTTATACGTATGTCTAGATTACCATGTTCCTCGATATTATTTTCCAGCTTTATCTGCCTTAAGGATTCCAAATTTGATGTAGCTTCATATTTAGCAATGTAGATAGAACCACTAGGGAAATGCCACTCCGCAAGATCGCTATATTCACCCCTGGTTTTTGCTCTCCATGAACCATCAGGCTTTACATTAATCTCTGTTATGTCTTCTCCACAGTGCCTCATCTGTCCCACCAGATAAACAACAAATGTTTTTATTCCATTAGTTGTCAAAAAAGAAACTGCATCAGCTAAGATATTCAAGATGTCAACTGCAAGAACTACCATAGTTGCAATGCGATTGAAATAAGGGTCAATGATGATGTCCTCCAAGGAGTAGTTCTTGAGGCAAATGGGACATTGCCACTGCAATGACAGTAAATTACTAGCTCATATTTATAGATTTTGAAATAAAGCAAACACAAATAATCAAACAAAAATGGTAAATCAACACACCTTCCTAGAGCGTTGATTTAGCGCTACAAAAATATCAAGATCAAAACAGCCCATGTGAGGACAAGGTTTGAATCTACCAGCCACCTTCATTCTAGAGCCACTCATCTGCCAATTAAATGTAGGCATAACTCAGGAGACAAAATAATTAAGGAGCTCAATTGCCAAATAAATAACTTCATGGATATTTTCAAAAAGCCATTAGAACAGAAACGGCCTCATTGACCAGTTTCATGAAACATAATTACATCAGCATGATGACAGTTTAATAATAGACTATCAAACCAGCAAGTTGATATTAAAATTTAAAATAACAAATGATTAATTCTGCAACAATGAGAGCCTTTTTTATTTATAAGGATGCACAGTTCTCAGCTGATAACAAGGTCAAAGGCATAGTGAGTAAACATATATTAGCTTATGTAAAAGATTTTGAAATCTTTTTAGCTGATGAGCTTTTTTTTTTATTTTTTATTTTATTTATTTATTATTTTTTATGAGCTTTAGCTGGTGAGCATGTAAAAGGTCAGAAACCAAACTTCAGAAATAGGGCAATCAAAACAATTAATTTTAAGAAGGCAGTATCTAGTACAACACAAGGAGATCAAGTCTTCCACATAATGGAAGTAAGATATTACTTATCAAAAGAAAGAATGGACATCAAACCACGGGGCCCCATATATGCTTAGCAAATCGTGGGTACATTACAGGAGCAAACTTCTCGAGCATAACAGTATATTTTACACAAACGTCAAGAGAAGACCTTTCAAGAACCCTTCACAAAACCACAGCCTCGAAGGCATGCCAAGGTCCCAAAAAAGAAAATCAGATAGAGTCCCAAAACAGAAAAGGAAAATCAGACAGTTGCAAAACTAAAAAAAGAAAATCAGATAAGTTCATGGCTTGCCTGCTAGGGATGAATGGAGAGGGGCTTTGCTACTTTCTGTCCAATACCATGTGATTGATCCAAATAACTATATAAACCAGGTATTCACAAGAAATTTATAAAAAGAAACACATGCTTAATTGGCCCAAAGTTTGGGTTAACCAACAAGCAAACTGCTTTCACTGTATCTAAAAAAAAACTGCTTTCTCTGCAAAATTATAAAATCTGATCAAGACATGCATATTCATGCCATTGAGTATATTACTTTTGCATGAAAATAGAATGGAGAAGAGTAAACCAAATGGATTAGGTGAATTGATCAACATCATATCAGCTCTTCCCTAGCAAGTAGAACATGATTGAAGAGCACAAGTCAAGAAAGAACTACAATATAAAGTAATAATCATTAATCACTTACAGGGCAGCGGAGATTAACCGTAATTGAATCAGCAATGACTTCTACATCACTATCCGTGTCTTCATTTTCTGTGGCAACCCCACCTCGAATGCAACGACAAACACGTGCAAGTGCATCCGCAAAATGCTCGCCATCTGCTTCTCTGGGAATCAAGTCGAGAACCTTGGAATTGATTGGACAAAAGAAATAAAATTAGTTACATGGCACTTAAAGACTGATTATAACTGAAATTACAAGTAGTCAAAGTTTAATCAGAATGATGCTGTAGATAATTTGTGCCTAGGATAATACTAATTGAGTTGTGGGTCCCATGAAGCAAGGGTAAACCAGAACATTAAGAGAGAGTCACGAGGAAAAATAAAAGAAGAAAAACAAACAAAGAAAGAAAAAAGAAAGGAGAAGAGTACACAGAATTAGAAAATGAATTTCAAGAAGCATTGTGTCAAGTACTGAGATTAGAAACACATGTTTGATACTAAGAAGTATATTTAGTCAATAGCTACAGTTTACAAGAAGATATGTAAGAATAATGCCTAAAAACTCACATAATGAATATGCGTACTTGATGAAAAAAAGTTTCATAAAGATATCATGTCTCTGAATTATTAATTTTATTGTCAGTAATAGCATTTGCTTGTATCCTAAGGAATGAAACAGAGCATATGCCATCTTGTTATCGATTTACTTGAATGGTATACATTCATCTAAAAATCAACAAACAATAAAGGATTTGTGACTATGCCAAGGCACACTGATCTAAAACGTGACAAACGCAATAGATCTTCCATAAATTTATCATAAAGACAACAACAACAAAAATAATAGTAGCAATAATTTGTTTTTTGATAATAATGTCATATTATAAATAAGGCGCAAATGGCGCAACTCTAGTACATAAGGAGTATACAAGAAAACCCCCTAAGATGAAAAAAAAGAATAACATAAAAGTCAAAAAATCTGCAAAAGTAGAACCAAATAAGCTATGATGCCAATATCCAAATATGTAACGTGTTCACCATAATCTTCCGCAACTCTATCACCGATGTCTCTACATCTTCAAAGTATCGAGCATTTCTCTCACGCCAAAGACACCACATTAAACACATCGGAAACCAGCCTCCATACTTCCGTTACGGTGCCGCACCCAACCGTGCCACCCCAACTCTTCATCAAATCTATGACTCGTCTCGGCATAACCCACTCTACACCAAACAATTTAAGAATACAACTCCGTAAGTCTCTCGCGACTTCACAATGATGCAATAAGTGGTCAATGGACAGCCCACTCTTTTTACACATGCAACACCACTCAACCACCATAACATTCCTCTTTCTCAAATTATCAAGCATCAAAATTTACCCTAAAGTTGTTGTCCACACAAAAAATGCCACCCTTAAAGGAGCCTTTACTGTCCATATACTCTTCCATGGGAAAGAAGGACCATCCGGGCTACTTAACACTTTATAGAACGACTTCACTTCAAACTTACCCCTTTTGGAAGGGCTCCAACCTAATCTATCCTCCTCTCCATGTCTTAACTGGACATAATATAGTCTCTCGAAGAAAGAGTGTACCATCTCCATCTCCCAATCCTGAACAAGTCGAGTAAAAATAACATTCCAATGGAGATTACCATCTTGAAGATGCGTATTATCAGCCACCCACGCATCTTTGCTTAGAGCAATACTAAACAAATCTGGATGAGATATCTTCAAAAGTTGATCCCCACACCAAATATCATGTGAGAAACTAACTCTTGACCCAACCCCTACCTCAAAACGAACAAATTTAGAAAACACCATAATGCCTCTCGCTCCACCGCATATCGCCACAACCACTTTTCCAAAAGTGCTCAATTGAACTGAATCAAATTTCTAATTCCCAATCCACCTGAGTTATTAGAGTGCAAATTCTCACCCAGTTCACTAGATGGAATTTAATTCATCCCCAATACCACCCCATAGAAAATCCCTATGAAATCTCTCTAGCCTATTGGCCACACCCACTGGAATAGGGAATAGGGACAAGTAGTATGTAGGTAGATTAGACATAGTACTTTTAATCAATGTCAGTCTACCACCCTTAGATAAATAAATTTTCTTCCAACCAACCAACTGACGTTCCAATTTTTCAATAATGCCATTCCAAATAGCATTTGCCTTATAACAATAGCAATAATAATAATAATAATAATAATGAGAAACGATATTCAGGTAGTTCGTAAACCACTAAAAGCCAGATAATTAACAATGTCATCATGACAAAAGCTACCAAAAGTTGTATTTTTGCTTTAATTTCTTTAAGGTGATTTGAGAAAGAAGAAAGACAGGAACAGGTCTTGTTTTTGTTTAAAAAAATTCTCCCATGAGCAGCCCCGTCCTGTTTTTGAGCTCCTTCATCCATGTTAAATGTAAAAGCAAAAGTCTTTTCCATGAAAGCCATAACTTGTTAATAGTCCAAATCAGTTTCCCTCATCAGAAGTTCCAAGGAAACATGATTTTTTCTTCACTTGCATTAAAAATAGGTCACAATACCTGTTGAACAGTACGCTGCTTTACAAGCCTGACACCAAAGCAGAAAACACGAGCATCACACCCTGATAAGGAAATCTTATTAATTCCCTCCCTAATGTATAATGCAATCTGACAAGAAAAAAAAGGAGATTAAATTAAAACCTATCATCAAGGAATGAATCTACGTAGTATTGTAAACAAACTTGGGGAGGGGAACAAAATGGGAAAAATGAAAAACACGAGTATGTTCACAGACTGTAATATCAACAAGTTCATTGGCATATTGAAAAACAGAAGTTTTTTTTTTTTTATAAGTAATAACCAGTCTTATTAAAAGCGTAAGGCGATATTGAAAAACAGAAATTACTCACTAATGCACCATCATCACGACCATTGGCACCTAACAACTGTGATCCAGGTCTATTTACTGCCCTAAGTGTCGCACCTATAAAATTATATACAACAATAAAACCAAGAGTATGTTAAGTCAGTAATGAGCATTATTAACTTTATTGAAATCAAAACCAATATGCGTGTGTGCATAGGCCAAACTAGACATCTACAACAACCAAATTCAGTGTGGGGCCAAGTTACGGACAAGTTCAGGTTAAACCTAGTGTCATGTATTGAAAGGTCCAATTAAAGAACCTGACTGACTGAGTGCCCAAAATACCCATTCAACCAACTGGGTCCGGGTGTAATAACCATGACCATGAACATACTTTAAAAGTAATATAAGAGCTAAAAATCAATTAACAACGTTTAGATAATTTACAAAAAACAGTGGCTTCAGTAAGGCCTCCTTTTTAAGTACTAATTTTTTATGTCCATTTAAAATTTATGAACCCAATCCCAAATTCAAAGACCCCAACCATTGTTGAACCCAATCTTAAGGCATAAGCCTCAATAGGTTTACTTGTGGGATATACATACAAAAAGCAATACAAGAATGACACAAAAGCAAAGCTTGAGTTCTCCCTAAAAATGTTTTTGCATTTTCAATTGAGATGGGATGATTCTTTGTTGATAAGAGATGGGATGATTCTTTAAATCAAAGAATGATCAATAGCATCAAAGTATATTGTCTCCTGCTTAGAATGAAAAACCCAAGAGAAATTGCTATATCCGCTCTGGCCTCAAGGACT
Organism: Corylus avellana; assembly: GCF_901000735.1. Lineage (NCBI taxonomy): Eukaryota > Viridiplantae > Streptophyta > Magnoliopsida > Fagales > Betulaceae > Corylus > Corylus avellana. The sequence continues at coordinate 26,020,326 of NC_081547.1, forward strand.
TCTTAAAGCTTGCTTCCCTAAATTCACTAGCATATAGTGAAACCAAATTTAAAACTACTAGTCAGAGACTGTAGTTCCCAGAACCGCAGGGAAAGCGGAAGAAAGTAGAAACAAAAGCTAGCAACGGGGTAGACCATTATATTGTAGATGCAAGTCATACATCAACCAAAGTGAGAAAAGATTATCGAATTGCATACCATTAACCTGTAAATCCACATACTGTGGCCACTGCATCCTAAATGAAACACTATCATTGAGAAGTATGCACCAAGCCTGTGTAACAAAAGCGTGTTACATATAAATAATCCATCTACCAGAAAACACAGAACACACTTTTAATGATATATCGATTAATTATCAAAAAGAAAACGCACAACACAAACATAATTAATCAAGAAACATAAACTGCCACTTGATGGACTACCAAAGTGAAATAAACCTGAACGTCATATTCAGTATTCTGTAGCAAATCTCTATCATCTCTTGTTAGTTCAAATGTTTTCTCCACGTTCTGTATTGGATTCGTACTGAAAAATCATTGGGGATAAGGTTACCATTGAAGAACAAATAACCTCAAACAAAATAATATAAATATTAGATCCAGATAAGACACTAAAATAGTTGAAAAGCAAGATATGCATGGACTACTCATTGTTTTCTTGGTCTTGGGTTTTGACAATACTCCCAACCTATTTTAGTGTCTTGTCAGAGGTTTTTAATATCATATCTGCAGCAGCTTGTTGTGGGAGAACCAGTTTTTTAAATTTGAAGGTAACTAATGGTGTCGTTGCTGTGAGGATGTAAAGCCTTGCAAATCTCTTCTAGTAATATAGGTTTTTGGAACCCAATTAGTTAGGTTAGTTGAGCTTTCAGTGATAGCCCTGATTGCTAAGTAAGTTGGCATTTAGACTAAATCATGATTATGTTACTTGGTTGGCATGAAAAAAATTCAGGAGCAAATTTCTTCACATAATAAGAGTTGTTTAGAGAGTGGGGGGTGGAAGGGGTAGGAGGGAGAAGAACTAACAAATTGAAAGTTACAAATATATAATCACTGTGAAGAGAAAAAAGTTAGTGGAGAGAGAAATGCCAGAACTTTTGAGGCACCAAGTTGTCACTTTATGAGAGCACTTTATGAATGGATGAGGGCATCAAACTATCTGTCAGTCTCTTCTTTTTTGGATTTCTTTGAGCTTTTTTTTTTTTTTTTTAATACAAGTAATGCAAATTCATTAAAAGCACAAAGGGGCGCAATCCCAGTAGATAGAAAGTATTCAAGAGAACCCCCAAAGTAAAGAAAAAGACACAAAATTCCAAAAACTAAGAAAAATTAGAAACAAACAAACTATTCCATGCTACTCTCCATGTATAAATGGATTGTAACATCATTACTAAAACAATATTGACAAAAAAAGGGAATCTATGTAACATAATAAGTTTTTTTTTGATAAGTAATAAGAAGTTTTATTAAAAGCGTATAGGCGCCCCAAAGTACACTGGGACCTTGTAATCTTTATTGAATATCACTTGTCAATATATTAAATGTTTAGAGTGCGGGTGTGTTTGTATGTTTATGTACCTATCTAAGATGCAATGATTACTCAAGAATGAGAAAAGAAAATCTACATTTTCTTCTCCCTTTTATCCCACTTCTCATTCTTTTCTACCAAGTTTTTGTTCACTCTAGCTTGCCCACTTTACCGAATACATCATCAGGGTCTTTTTGGTAGGTCACAACTTCTTTTCCAACAGATCCAAAAAAAGGAACTTCCTCCCCAACGGTAGACTCAAGTCAAATGCTACTAATGGAAATTGCCAGAAAATGGCTGATGACTATGAGCATAACTCTTAAAATCTTAAACAATTAGAATTTTAAGGCAAGGCACATCTTTGGTGCATATACTAACACATAGATTTAGAAAAAGAAAAAATCTAATATTTAAGACAAAATACAGTGGTAACATATGAGTGATAGGAAGAGGATAATTAAGAAAATTGAACTCACCCATCAGTTGAAATACTTGAAGCAACCAACTTCACAGGAGATAGTAAATTTCTGAGAGTCACCCAGAAACTGCATACAGAGAAAAATAAAATAAATAAATAATAATACTCTACATCCCCCCACCCACCCCCCTAAAAAAAAAAAAAAAAAAAAAAGTCATGAAAATTGTTTAAAGAATCTGAATCACAACTACCATAGAGACCTCAATTCCAGTATAGAGGATGATTAAAGCTTCACTAATTTTCACCTAGAAATAAGCCAATATACATTCATGTATTCAACAGACAATCATTTCTGCTACCAAATCTTGCTCAACAAGGAAATAGCAAAGCCTAAAAACAGATACAAATATGCCTTTCATACAACTTTTCAAAAAAAATATGCCTTTCATACTGAAATGTAAGTTAGTAATTAATTGCTTTATTATTATATTCTCTAAATATATTGATATCACACACTAACACGTAACACACACACACATAATGAATAAACAAAACAGAAATACATAACTTTGTCCTAACATCTTGGTATTAGGGAGTTGGCATATCCAACAACCAGTACATTTGTCAAATTATCATGAAAATAAAACAAGTGCTATGTAGTAAAATGAAAATAGGCTGCCTAGTTAGACATAGTAGAATTAGTAATGGAAAATGCATGGTACATACGGATCAGCCCGTTTAATTCGGCATATTTCACAATAGAATAAAGGTGGAACTGGTGGAATGCCCTCCCCAGTCTTATCTGGAATAATAACACAGCCAATATGTTGCTGCACATGACATCCTGGATCCACACACTGCACATAGCACGTCTCTCACTCAGACATAATTCAATACCCCAAAATGATCAAAAGCAGATCTATATCACCCATGCACATACAAACTCTGAAGAGCACCTGCAATTTTAATGGTTTATGATTTGCAAAGAAAACAACACATGAAAGAAACATAAAAATGCATAAATAAATATCTTTAAATATCAAATAGAATCACTCCTCTTTCATGGGGATAGGGGGTTGCACGAAAAGTTCACAAAGAAAAATGTTGAAGAGTGTATCAAATAAGCTGGGAAGCAAATAAGTGGAGCAGAATCTACTTTTTTCAAACTCATCCTTGTTGAAATTAAACTAACAAGCAAAACCCAAGCTTAACCATTGTTGTTAAATCTCACTTTAGGAAGGGCCAGCTCAAAGTTATTGAATAGTCTGACCAAAGTATTTGAGCCTAAATCTCCATTCATTTGTGTTTTCTTCTTTTTTTTTCTTCCTGTTTTTAATTTTTTGATAAGTCACTGGAGGGGGATTTGTAAGTCAAAACCAAACACTTAATGTAAATTACTAATTATAGTATACTCTGGAAGATACTTGACTATCAATATAACAATGGCTGTTGGTGGAGCCAAATGGGTTGGGGTGTTGGCCTTTTACTACCATTGGCACCGATACTATCAGGGCTTCTGCAGGGGCTTCTCCATCTTACAGTGGGGAACAGCAACAAGTGGGGATGGGGAAAGATATTGCTTTGTGTCTCGTGAATGGACCTTTCTCTGGTTCTAGTGAGGTTGGCAAGGCCTTGTATCCCTCTCTGTGTATCGATCCTCTGTTGTGTCGAGAGATTCTGGTTACTCAGACTGAGCTTTGCATTGTGTGAAGGACATTTGTCCTATTGTGAGGATCTCTTATGGGAGTAGCTCTTTTGACAGCCATTAAAGAACATCGGCTTGAGGAATCAGCTTCTCTCTTGAATTGTGGTATAAAGGCTGTAGGAAGCTTAGAAGTTTGGAGAGCTCCATAAACTACAATCCCAAATGCAATTCAAGCCATGGAAAAGGCGAGGCGCATTAGAGTTGTGACTTGTGAGCAGATTATGGGGGTTTCGTCAGGTGGAGACGAAGTTAGGTGAGTGGGAGGGGTTTAACCTTGGCTGTAATGTTGATAGGGTTAGAAGCTTTCTTTGGGTTGAGGCGACTGGTTCGTTTAGCTGGTGGAACCTGACTTGGGGTTTTGGATGTGTTAAGGGGATTTTTTTCCTTTTTCTAATTAGGTGTTTCCTTTTGTATACTCTTTGTGTACTTAGGGGGCACTTCACACTTTTTATAAATTTTGTCGATTACTTATCAAAAATATATATAACAATGGCTGTAGAAAATTGGTTGACTTGTCATTTAAAGTGTTTTCAAAATGGTTTATGAAAGAATCAACATAAATATGATCAATCCAAGCTTTTTAAGAATCAACTGGGAATGGTTTGAGTGAGCATGTTGGGGCGTATGGGATATGTTTATGGAAGAATATTAGGACGGGTTGGTAGAAGTTTTGTAGTCACACCAGATTTGAAGTGGGAGATGGCTCTAAGGTTAGATTCTTGCATGATCTTTAGTGTGGGGATATGGCCCTTAAGAATGCCTTTCCAATCTTATTTGATATTGCTAGCGCAAAGAATGCTCCTGTTGAGGCTCACGTGGAATTTTCTGAACGTGCCATTCAGTGGAATGTGAGCTTTGCTAGAGCGGCTCAAGATTAGGAGGTGGATGCCTTCGCTTCATTCTTCAAGATGTTGTATTTAGAAAGAATGAGATAAGGAGAAGACAGGTCATGGTGGGTCCCTTCCAAAATAGGGTTGTTTGGTGTTAAATCCTTCTACAGTGTTATGAGTTGTCATCATGTTTTCCATTTCCCTTGGAAGAGTGTGGAGGACGATGGTTCCGTTGAAGGTGGCATTTTTTGTGTGGTCAATGACCCTAAGGAAGATCCATACCACAGACAATCCTTAGAAGCGGCACATCATTGTGGTTGATTGGTGTTATATGTGCACATGGAATGGGGAATCTGTGGACCGTCTTCTGCTTCATTGTGAGGTTGACCATTTGGAATGTTTTCTTCAATTGATTTGGGTTGTCTTGGGTTATGCCTAGACAAGTAGTGAATTTGTTTGCTTGTTAGTAGACTGCCAGCAACACTCGGAGTGTTGTTGTATGAAAGAAGGTGCCTTCGTGCCTTTTGTGGTGTCTCTGAAATGAATGATTGATAGGTGTTTTGAGGACCAGGAAAAGACTTTGGAGGAGATTAAGTCTTTATTTTTCAACATTTTGTATCTTTGGACAGCTGCTTATGTTTTTCCTTTAGTGATTAGTTAGTATAGTTTTCTTGCCTTTTTGCCCCTCCTAGTTACTTAGGTAGCTTCTCTTGTATACTTCTTGTGTACAGGGGGGCACCAAACCCTTTTAATGATATCTTAATATATTATCAAAAAAAAAAGTAGGGAATGGTTCAAGAGTAGGGAATGGTTCAAGTCTCATACCCACCCATATTATCAAAAGGCAACACAAACAAGAAAGTGAACAAACTATAGCATTGACCTTCTGTAGGGTAAAAAATTCTTCACAGATTCTCCTGGGCTTGGTGCCTTTTTGCATTAAGCATTATTTACTCTAAATTTGCCAGCTGTAGGTTTTGTGCCTATCACCTTACAACTCTATAATCCTACCATAGAACCAAACATATAAGGCATGTAAAAATATTTTTACACGATATGATAAGAAATAAAAAGAAAAAATTCTGAGGTGATTCTTTTTGCATTAAATGAAGGACAAAGTCCACGGATCTTTTTCTGACTTCTTTGATTTGTCTATATCTTGATTGGTTTATGAGTACAACCACCTAATTCCCAACTTGTTTTTTTAGTATTTAGAGGTCTTGTTGAGCCCAGGCATGGGTTTTATGCATGAAACTTAAGTCTGAATTTGACTAGCTTGTTTGGCTAGAAAGTCAAGAATGAGCTCGTTAGTTTGTTCTTCCCTAACGTTTTTGGCAGAAAACACCGCATGAGACTTCAATTTGCCTCCTGGGCATGAGGATAAACTGCTTAGCCCGTCAGGGGTGAAAGCTCCTGGATTACCTGGTAACTGGTTCTGGCGGATGGGATCAGTTACTCGTAGGACTTTGATTAACGGTGAGGATTGTTGTACAGTATGCGTTTGCGACGTGCAATTAATCTGAGTAAAGTTCTCCTACGTTATCAAAAAAAAAGTTGTACACAAGCGACTAGCTCAACAGCCCGTGCTGTATCTTACCATCATACAACTCAAAGAATACCCAACTAAACAATTAGACTCTTTCAGACACATTTATCAATCCAACCACCATTTAATTTCACATATGTACCTTAAATTTCTCAACATAATCAGTACCATGATGATTAAATGTTCACATTTACACACATCAAGGGTAGTGCACTGTATCCCAGCACTAATTAAATAAGGAGAAGAAAAATAAAACATCAGAACAAGTTTGGACTCTATATGCAACAAATAACAGCAGTCAAGTACTCCCACAATTCATTCACTGCTTAACTCTAAAATCAACAAATAAATACGAAGAAGAAAAAAACTCGAGGTGATTTAAATTATATCTAACAATAAAGCAAAATTAACTGCTACAAAACCTGAATCATGGACTCAGTGGGCAATGAACTTCCACAAGGGCAGCAAATCTTCACATCCAAATTGATAGATTTTTCAAACTCCTCTTCAGGCTTATGACTGCTGATATCCAAACCACTTTGTCCCTTAGTTGCCAAGTCAGCTAACACCATATTCCGATTTTTCCTGGAGCACGACAGTGGATATTGCATAACAAAGACCATGAGATGATGAAAAACACGATTGCCCAGCAACTGGAGAAGCAGAGGGTGAAGACTTAGAAGAAACAAAGGTTATGACTTATGAATCACACAAAAATGACATTTTAATCACAAAACTGTTTAGTAAAAATGAACTTTCGAGACAGCCATCAGGGCATATATACACAACATTAAAAGTCACACCTGTAAGCATCATCAATTATTTTCGCTACTCCACTCTTCCCAATAAGGTTTTTCTTTGCTGAACGATTTGTAGTGGAAACTGCACAGAATTTTACACCGTGTATAAGGTACTAGATCCGAGGCGATCATGGAGAATTTAGTGCCAAAATGCACAAAGATGAAAACCAAGAGCAATACTCTTGACTTGTAATGGAAACAAGTCCAGTCAGCTTGAGTACGAGAATGATGGAACAAATAAGTAACAGAACTTAGCAAGATAATAACATACACAATGGAAGAGATACTAATGTAGTTCAAGAGATTACCTTCTTCATCTGAAAGTAACAATAAGATTCTGTCCACAAGAGCCTGCACAGCACATAAAGATGTATAATAGTAAGTTCAGCTCATATAACAAACAATTATTCTTCAGGAAAAGCCTATGGAAACAAAAAGAACTTATGCATAAGGTACAGTACTTAAATTTATATATACTAGTCTTTGTTGTTTTATGTATACATGTAAAAGCGAGAAAGAAAACAAAAACGAAAAAAAAAAAAAGGAACATGAGACCTTGTTATTGCAACAATAAACAAGAGTGACTCCGGATCTCTGATGAGATGGTTGCAGGCAAACATTCAATAAAGAATAGAGAAAAATTTAAACCATATGAAGAACTGCTAGTTTATGCCACAAAATAATGAATCACAATGTATGAACAAGTTGACGATAACTCGATGCACATCACAAGATGATGCAAGCATCCTCCAGACGCAAAGCACGACCTATCAAACACATTGTTAAAAACTTCACGCTGTTATACATTTGTCAAGATAGCCCTTAAATCCTTAACAGCAAACACTTAGAAGGGTATGCATACACAAACTAAGTGTGAACCCAATTAACTATCGTCCTGCTAATTTGTTGAGGCTTAGAATGGCCGTACACAAAATGCCAGAAACTACCTACTGGTATTTTGGGGTGGGTAAATTAAAATTACTCTCAAGTTCATATATACTGATTCCTTATGAACAGGGGCGAAATTACTCAAACCCTTGGGGGGGTCAATAGCCCCACCAAATTTTTAAATTTGCCTCTAAAGTTTTTACTTTCTTTCTATGATATAAACCCCACACCTTAATTTCCGGTTCCGCCCCTGCTTACGAAGTATAAAATTATTCATGCATGTAACAAAAATATTCATGAGCAACAAGTAGTATATTTGTGCCGTACAGGAAAGAGCTTCGAAAATACCTGATTAATTTGAAAACATGCCTCCACTTAATTAATCAACGAGCCATAAATCTGAAAAGTAAAATATAAAAAATATACCTGCTTCTTCCCTTGCTTTGAAAGACCAAGCTGGCTCAGAACATCCTTGAGCTCCTTACTTCGAAAATGTTCCAATTTTCCCTACAAGTCAAGTGTACGAGTAGCATACCATAAGAAAAGCACATGAATCCTACAAACAAATACACTGGAAACATGAATCCTACACTGCCCTTCGGCTTCTAAAACCAAAACACATAATCAAACTGCCATATAATCAATTTTAATTCTGATACCACATTCAATCGCACTGTTTTACCTGGCAGTCTGATACCAAATCCATTTCTTTGCGCATATACACCCCAAACAATTAAATAAATTCCTGATCGTCAAAACCAAGTATATCAGGAAATTCAGCTCAAACTGGACCAAAAGAGACAAGAAACAAACCACACAACATAGAATAGTCAAATTTAAACCGAGAAAAGGAAAAAAGAAACTATCAAATTCGAAATACGAATAGCTGCAATAGTAAAAGGAACAAGAAGATATTAAAAGAAATGATCATATACAGAAATACAAGGCATATGTGCTTCAAGTAAAATCAAACAGTAAAAATTGCAGCGAACGAGTTGCGTACTTGCACTGAGTCAAGAAAAGAATCGCTCACCAAGTTAGGGTTTCAGCTGCTTTTGCTGACACTGGTGCCACTCCGAGTACTGGCGCCACCGGTGACGTTGTTTTAAGCTTTGCGTCGAGCCATATTGGGCGGATGTGAAGGCGGTTATGAAATTCGGTTTTGGGTTTTCATGTTCCGTCCGGGTTTTGTTAGCGTACTACTTCTGCGCGGTCTCGTATTGGAGTTTTGGAGTGTCACCTGAACCAATGGCTGGGCGACAGGTGGCCTCGACTGGTGGGCGTGTGTGTGTGTATGAGATATCATGGTACTGGTGCGGCAACGTTATAAAAAGCGCGTTTTTTACCAGGAAGACCGTGACTGGTTTGGTAGCGCTGGTAATTACCACATTGCCATCAAGAAAACGCACGGTAATGTTACTCATGTTAGAGGAACCCGAAAGCGAAATTTCAATTGAGTAATGCTAAAAGATAATATGCTGAAAGTGAAAGTATGGTGTATATTCTATGCAGTTGTCCATGGGGAATGGATGTGTGGGGCATGGGAGGAAAAAAATTTCAGAAATGTTCCACAAGTGTGACAACGAGGAGTTTGAATTATTTATAGAGATCTCATGAAAGATCAATTCTGAAGAAACGCAATGATTCACGGCGAGGCAAGGAGTTCACCCGCCCTAATACTCTTGCAAGTGGGGCATTAATTGATTCTGTAGAAAGGGTGAATATGAAAGAAACAGACCAAGCAAAGAAGGTGAGAGGTGGAAACCAATTCATGTGAGAACATTTGTCTAAAGGCACATAGGTGAAAGGTGTGAATCCTACAAATTTAATTGTTGATTTTTCAAGGGCCGCACAAGGCGATGACAAGTGGCAAAAAGACTCAATAAAGAGTCATAAGCGGTGAAGATAACAACCACCGTTAAAAGGTTGTTACAGGGAAGGTACTGCAAAAAACCATATGAGTCATTGAAGGACGAATACCGACAACAAAAGTATGATGTATGATGTATATTTTATAGAGTTGTCCATCCATGATGGATGTCTAGGGCTTGGGAGGAAAAAAAAAAATTCAGAAATGCTCCACAAGTGTGACAAGGAGGAGTTTGAATTATTTGTAGAGATCTCACAAAATATCTGGTTTCGAAGAAACGCAATGATTCACGACAAGGAGTTCACCCACCCTAATACTCTTGTAAGCGGGGAAATTGAGTCCGTAGAGGAATACAAAATGGTGAATATGAACGAAACGGACCAAGCAAAGGAGGTGAGAAGTAGGAACCACTTCATGTGAGAACATTTACCTAAGGGCACATGGGTGAAGGTGTGAATTCTACAAATTTAATGATTGATTTTTGAAAATAGATGATAGGAAAATGATGAGAGAATTCTGAATAGCATTTCTCTACACTGAAACACCTCCAAAATAAGTTAGGGTTAAGTTTTGTTAATGTAAGATGTTTAGATAGGCCGAATCAATGTCACTCTTGTATGCTTGCTTCTTAATTTGCGTATTTTTCTGGCCTAGCTACTCCATTGTGATCTCCATCGAGGTACGTAGAATTATGTCAGAAAAAGCTGTCTTTCCTTACACTTGATATTAATTTATGATGTTTTATTTGTTTACATTTTGTTTCCAGAAGAACATGCTGCGCGCCTTAGATCCTTCGTATATTGCAATCACTTTAATATCATCAGCTTATTTTGCACTGATATATAGGTAATGGTTTTCAAGCTTAGAATTATTAAACATCAAATAAAGCATAGAAAATTAAGGTTTTGATTCCAATGCTTAAATTTTGATGGTACATTGGGTATTTTAGAACGCATGCATGTTCGGTTAATCATGGTTATATAAGATGGATGAGGAGATTTTGGGTTTAGGATTTTTTTTTTTATTATTATTATTTTTTTATTTTTTTTTTGAGGAAATAGATATTCTTGTTCTTAGAGTGAAGACCTTTCAAGCATGGTAACTTTTTTTTTAATGAGCTTCAAGCATGGTAACTAAACATAGAGAAGGAGAACGCTGGTTCATATCTTTAACCTTGATGATAAATGCTCATTTGTATTTCTTAAATCAAGGGATTTCATTAATATTTGTTAACCTTGATTTAAAGGGATATGTTTGTATTTATTATTATTATTATTATTATTTTTGACATGTCTACACAAGAGGAAGAATGGGTGGGGATTCGAATTAGTGCCCTCCGCTTCATAAGGTATAGTTCCCAGCCGATTGAACTGTCCCTTGAGAACAGGATATGTTTGTATTTGAAGTATTTCTAATCACATGTAAAGCTCAATAAATAGAGTTGTGTACTCAAATCATATATCAAGGAAAAATGTAGTTTATAAGACTTTAATGTGTGGATGTAAGTCATAGGTCGAACTACCTTAATCTCTGTGTTTATTATATTTTCTTTATCTCTGACATTATTATTATTCTGCTTTCTTTCTCTTATTATTGTTATTCCACATTATTAGTTATGCTCCAAAAAAAATTAAGTGGTGAAGTAGATGCAAGCAAAAATAAACTATAGTGGCATATATATATATATATATTCATTCAAAGAAAGTGTCTGATACATGACATTAATTTCTTTTATTATAGTGCATATATACGTAGGACATCTTCTTTTTTATTCTATAATGAAGTATGATGTCTGCTCGTGCCTCTTGAAGAATGTTTAATCGGTTTCCATATATTTGGTCCTCCACTTGATTCAAACCTGCCACATGGAGAGGATTTTTAAGAGTATCAGAAAGAATTGTTGTACTATAAATAAAAGGCTATCACACATAAGGCTTTTGAAGTACTTGTAATTGCTTACTTAATTTAAATTTGAATATTAAAAAAAACTTACACTTAATATATATATTGGTAGCTATTTATTAAAGGTTAAAAAAAAAAATTGTGCGTAGAAAATCAAGACCATGCTCAATGGCTTGGACCTTAAATTATAAATTTCACCCAATGACCCAAGCCAGAATAAAACTGAAGTGAAAACTCTTATAAAATCGAAACGTATAACAATTTTGAATCCATTTCTCTTTTTTCTTTGATCGTTCATCACTTTTACAATCATATCCTTAAACTTTAAAAAGTATCAATTTAGAGTTAACATCTTTTAAAAGTTTGCAATGTCAATCATCCGTCAAAATCCAACGTTAAATCAAACGATTGATGAGTTAAATCTCCAAAATACCCTTAAGATGTATATCAAATTACAAAAATATCTTAAATTTAGACATGGATATTTTGAAGATTTCATGACTTCTTCCATTTCCGTTATGATTTAACGCTGAATTTGGACGGAAAGATTGACATTACAAACTTATGAAGAATGATAACCCTAAATTGACACTTTTTAAAGTTTAAGAATATGATTGCAAAAATGATAAAAGATAGTGGTATGTGAAGCTTTCCCAACAAACAAAATCAATACAGTCCAGCCCTTTTTTGATTTGGTAGCGGATGCACTTCTAGTTATTCTTGCTGTGAATCCGCCTCTTTTATTTTCTTCTTGGCAGTTTGTCGTTATTATATCAGACATTACCCTTGATCTTTATTCATTTCAAAGTTGGAATGCTTTAAAAGTGTCTACATGTGCCAATTTCCGAGCACACAGTTTAGCAAAATGGGCCGCTACCTACCTTGTGTTTGGTAGCATTCTCTTAGGTTCTCCCATTCTCTCTTCCTTACGGATCAAGAGTAGGAAAGATCCTCCCTTGTTTAACCTATTTTTTCCCTTTTAATTAGGGGGAAAAAAAAAAAAAAGGTTATTGTTTTGTCTGTATTTGCACATGCAAAGGAGAGAGAAAGAGAGACCTTGTCTGAATTCAATGCATGCTTCTTTTTCTTTTTTTCTTTTTCTAAGCAAATAAGGAAAGAGTTACATGATTAAAACACTAAAAAAGGGGTGGGCTTCCCAACATTAGATGCAAAATGAAAATTACAGTGCAGATACAAGCAATAGAAAAAAGTAGGAAATGAGTCATAAAATAACCCAGTCCTTTTAGTAAGGACCGCAAAAAGGGTTTAAACACCAAGACGGAATAAACGGGCAGGGGGTTCAACCCTACCCAAACACCCGTAAGGTAAAGGCAACCACCAAAAGGAGGTTGCGGTAAAAAAGGCATTGCAAAGTCATAAGGATCCGAAAAGGAAATAACACTCCAAATTTCGGTACAAGAAATCAAGTAACAAAAAGGCACAAAGCAATAAAAGCAGCAAAATAACCCAAAAATCAGCAGCTTCGGTGGAGGGCGTGACGGAGGAGGGTGGAGCGGAGGGGCTGACCTGCGCTTGTGGTCCACGTGCAGGAAAAGTGAGATCCACGCTCCGGCGCGTGGATGTCGGGCGGAGGAGCGGCCGGTGTCTACAGGAGGCTGGGGAGCCAAGTGGCGCATTGGATGTTGGATCCATCGGAGGAGAGTAGATCAAACTTTAAAAAATCCGATCTTAAAACCTTGACAAAGGAGGCTACCGACATAGAGGAGGAGGCGGAGAGCGAGATGGAGCAGAAGACCGGCACGGAGGAGGAGTCACAACGCTAAAGTTGAAATTTTGGGCAGCATAAGTCGCACAAGAAGACGGATAAGACCTCGTGAGAGGCAGCAACAAAAGGGAAAAGCTTCATAAAAGAAAATGAGAAGGAGAGGAGCCAGGCAGCAAGCAACTGCTAGGGTTGTATAGAGAGACAAAAAAAAAAAAAAAGTGCAAAATGAATATGTAATTCAATGCATGCCTAACTGCTTAAGAATAGTCTTTTGGCACTTTTAACATACATGAAGTATAATAAAGCTTAAACTATTGAGAAGTTTCCTTGTTATGGGAAGGAGGAGACCCCTGTTTTTTTTTTTTTTCCATTCCTACTTTCATGACACTTATGAGTAAACATTTTGGTGGGCATATCAGTTTTGATTTTACTGAAATACCAGCAGTACTGTCAGAGAAAGGAGATGGAGGAAGATGGAGAGGAGAAGGATGATGAGCATGCAAAGGAGGGGAATGCTCATCAGCTTGCACTACCACCTTTACTAGTATAGGGATTATGATCAACACCATCATTAACACTAAAAGCTTCTTATTATAATTTCCATCCTTATCTTTCCCTAGCTCACTTTTGAAATTTTATGTCATATATATATAAAGAGAGAGAGAAGAAGTTCAAAATCCAGATAATTTAATTAATTTATTCATATAATGATTTCATTTTTTACACAAATATTTTTTATTTAAATGAATAGTTTTATATATTTAGAATGATGGCCTCTAGCGAAGTACATGAGTTTTTGGGTTAAGCAGCTTTTGAGTGTATATATATATATATATATATGGAAAATGTATAATAAGTTCCTGAGTCAACTCTCCAAAATTTAAATCTCCCTAAGTTTTTTTTCTTCGAAAAATTTAGTTCCTAGGTCAATTGAAATAACAATAAAATTCATGCCCTCAAAGGCTCACCCATGGGGTGGCCGCCATAGGGGTTGGGTGGTGCCACCCTTCAATTTTTTTTTTTTTTTAGATTTAATTTTTTTAATTAAATTAATAAAAAATTAATATTTTAATCAGATAAAATGGTGCATTTTGAGTTGCCCTAACGGCTGTTAAAAAATTTTGACGGCAGAGATTTTATTGTCATTTCAATTGACCCAATGACTAAGTTTTTGAAAGAAAAAAAACTTAAGAAGATTTAAATTTTGGAGGGTTGATTCAGGGACTTTAAACGAATAGTTATATATATTTAGAATGGTGGCCTCTAGCGAAGTACAAGAGTTTTTGGGTTAAGCAGCTTTTGAGTATATATATATGTTTTTTAGGAAATGCTTGTCTACTTAATTTCACAAGTGGTTAATTAGTACGTGATCCTTATAATGAATAAGAGAAGAATTAGGATCCAATAAATTGAAGAAAACACGTATTTAAAAAGTATTGGTTCAAAAAATAAAAGGAAAATTACACTTTACCCCCCCCAAAGTTTGGGGCGATTTTCAATTTGACTTCCAATGTTTCAATTTTTGCAATGTACCCTCCCAAACTTCCAAATTTTTGCAATTCGACCAATTTTATTCCAAAATTCTCATATTACTCATAGTTTTTTTTTTATAAAAAATAAAAAATTATAAGCAATGTGGGAATTTTGGGATAAAATTAGTCGAATTGCAAAAAATTTGGAAGTTTTTTTTTGGAGGGGGTGCATTGCAAAAATTGAAACATTGAAGGTCGAATTGAAAATCGTCTCAAACTTTAGGGGGGTAAAATGCATTTTTCCCAAAAATAAAATTAAAATACATAGAACCTCTCCTGAGAGATGTTAAAATCACAATAAAGTTGCGAAATACACAAGTTACCACATAAAACTTTTCAGAAATTTTGCAAAATCTATAGTTTAAGAAAAAACCTATGCTACATGTACAATTATTTTATATCTCTTTTACAACTTTTGACACGTGTTAGTATGTGAGTGAAAACACACCTGTCACTAAAAAAATAAATTTTAGCACCATCCAATTATATATATGCTAACACGTGTCAAAAATTGTTAGAAGTCTAGCGTATATATTCTTATTTCTAAAATTATTTCAATCTATAAAATTCTTATTATGTATATATTTACTCATGTTTTAGCATTCTTTTTTTTTTTTTTTTTGAACCCGTTTTTGCTGTTATAATATATTATGATTTTATATTATTAATTATATTTTTTTAGTATAGGTTGATTTGTGACAAACTCTTCCATAAATGAATGCTAAGATGGTGTGGTTTGCATTGTTCAGAATGATGTGGCTTGCGTTGTTCGTATAGGTCAATTTGTGACAATCCCTCATATGTCATTTTTGTGTCCCTCCAAGAATGATGTGGTTTTTAGAATCACAATTGAGATTGTAACTGATCATTATTGGCTTTGATCAAATGATAATTTTAAATGCCAGAACATTTTTTGAGTGACACAAGAAAGGCTTGTAGAATTATTCTATATTGACTGATCAATCTCTACCGCTCTCTGTCTCTCACCTCTTATGTTACATTTGGTACGCAAAATAAAATAGTTTTAATGTTAGAGTATATGATATAACGCTTTGAATACCCATTTTTACCATTTTCTCATAGGCCATAGAAATGAAATTGATTATAAATTGGTAAAATAACTAGTCGTCTCCTTCCCATATCTACTTAATTTTTTAAAGTTGGGAGTGGAGAAGACTCTTTGAGCTCTTGTTGGCCAATTTTGGTGGATTTTTTTTGTTTTTGGCGTATGAAATTTGGTTGGTTTTTGCGTGTTTGAAAGGTTAGTGGTTTGGGGTCGTTGTAATAAACTTTTGTTTCTCTGTCTTATGTGTCTTAAATAATTGGGGTTAGGATGTATGTTTGTGGTTTGCATTGTTCATATAAAATATTGATTTTTTAGGACCCAATTTTCATATTATGGTCCCCTGGCCTGCAATTTTAGAAAATTTTATGGGCTTATGAATTCAAAGCTTTCTTGGGGTTGAGTGAAAGATGAAAATTCCCAATTGTTTATTTGTATTTGAACATAGGAAAAAGGAAAAAGGAGGGGAAAAAGCAAAGAAAAGTTAAAGTGGTAGTCAAAGTACTCCGAAAAAGGCTTTAGCCTTGTTACAAGGGTTGTTGATTCTTAGGGGCGGCTGACTACCCTAAAACTATTTTAAGGATAGGCTAGCCGGCCACCACTAGCTTAATATGGGGGTGACAAACAATTCCCTCAAGTGAAAAGGTAGTCGAACCTCTTCAACCACCCCCTAAATAAGCTGTAGGGTTGGTCGGTTAACTTTAGCAGGGTGATCGTTCGCTCCAAAAAAAGGTTAAAGGAGTAGTCAAGTTATCCTCTTAACTTTTCTCGACTTTGTTTTACTTAATCTTTTATCTATCTATTAAGACGACGTGGTTAGGTCCTATTCATTCATTATAAATGAATGGCTATAAAGTTTCTAATTAACATTCGCCTATCCTCACTTATGTGGCAGTGGCTGGCACATGACAAACTGTTTGTTACAACGAACGCCATGAATTCGAGGAATTGTAGAAAAAACATAATCCTTTAATTATGATCATTTGTTATGTTCGGTGGTTGTGATTCTCATGCAAATATATGAAAGGGAAAGAACTCCATTGCTGAGCTCTTTTATCACTACAAAGGGTTTCGATCTTTTTGTTAGTTGTTAACTTTGGTTCATATGATCTTTAAACCTTTTTGTTTCTCTAAAAAAATGAAGTGATGAAGTAGATGCAAGCAAAAATAACTTTGGTTCATATGATCTTAATCTTTTATATTATATGTGTGTGTATATATATCAAAGAAAGTGTCGGATACATAACATTGAATTTCTTTTATTATAGTACATATATATAATTAGCAGGACATCTTCTGTTATTCTATAATGAAGTACGATGAAGATCACCTCGTGCCTCTTGAAGATGTTTAATGGTTTCCATATATTTGGCCCTCCACTTGATTCAAACTGCCACATGGAGAGGATTTTTAAGAGTATTAGAAAGAATTGGTGTAGTACTATAAATAAATATAAGGCTATCGCACATATATATAAGACTTTTGAAGTACTTGTAATTGCTTACTTAATTTAAATTTGAATATAAAAAAAAAAATGACACTTCTTAATATATATATATATATATATATATATATATATTGAGTGTTCTACTAAAATCAAAATTTTATATTTTTTTTAGGGGAATATTTCATATTCATTTATTGAAAAAAAAATCAAGAGTATAAAGCCCTTACATCAGAGAGCATAAAGCTCTGATAAATCATAACCAAAGCCATGAGATTACAACGTCATAGAGACAAACATAAAATCTTACAATCAAGTCCTATCTATGACTTTAACATCCGTTAACCCATGTTCAAACTTCAGTTATAGAACAGATCTGCTTCAGGCATACTCAATCTAATACATAAGTAGCTCATATTCCCAACTTTTATTTTTCCGGCCATAAGAGCAATACCCTCACACCGAAACTAATTTTTAATTTTTATATTGTATACATAGTTGTCATGAAAAAATGGCTATACAAAAATAGCAACAATGTAAAATTTGACTCTAATTTGGAAAAATAAACAATTTATGAAATTATAAAGTTGACCTCATATATATATATATATATATACCGATTATTATAATGATAATTCAAAATTGTATATAGGAGTTTTCACTTTGTAAATCTAAATTATATTATCCTCTCAATTGATAAAACAATTATTTTTTATGTTTCTAGAAACTCATGTTGAAAAACTAGTTCTCAAATTCTCATGATTAATAAACATAAGAATCATTAATAACCAAATGAAAAAAAAATAAATAAATAAATAACGAGAGAAATAAAGAGAGAGACACCTTGTCTGAATTGAGTGCTTAAGGATTGTCTTGACTACTATTCTCGCACTCTAACATGCAGAAAGTATAAAAAAGGTTCAAGTAATAGTGATAAGGGTGCTTCTCATCAGAATCATGAGACTCTTGCTTTTTTTTCCTTCCTGCTCTTGTTATGCTTCTGAATAAACATTTTGGTGAGCATATCACGTTTGATTTTATTAAAGTACTAGCACCGTCAGAGAAAGGTGTTGAAGGAGGACGGAGAGGCAGAGGACGACGAGGAGCGTCGAAGTCAAACAGAGGAGGACGACGAGGAGCGTCGGACGGAGGAGAATGGTCATCAGCTTGCACTACCACTATAACTAGTATAGGGATTATCAATGCCACTATTACCACCACAAGCTTCTTCTCATAGTTTACATCCATAGCTCTCCCCTCTCTCTTGGGAGTTTTATGTCATATGGTACTTTAACCAAAAACATTTAGGGTATATATATATATATATATATATATAATGATTTCATTTTTTACACAAAGAGTTTTGATTTAAATGAAGAAATAATATTTTTAATAAAGAAAAAGTATTGGTTCAAAACTTCAAATTATAATAATTTTTTTTTAATATATAATTACATAGAAAGGAACCTCTCCTAAGAGATGTTAAACTCACAATAAAGTTGTCAAACTTACATGCAAAGTTACCCCTTAAAGGTTTTTTAGAAAATGTTTTTAAAATCTATAGTTTAAGAATTCATACATACCTTCAACTAGTCATTCTTTTATTTTACATCTCTTTAACAATTTTTGATACGTGTTATATAGCATGTGATTGGAGATACATTAACGCTAAAAAAAATAGTTTTAACGTCTTCCAATTACAAAGTAACACAAATCAAAAGTTGTGAAAGAGTTAGAAGTTTAACATATTCCTACTTTCCAAAATATAACTCTTCATCTCCTTCACATATCTATTTTAAAAAAAAATTAAGATGGGAAAGGGGGACTCTTTGAGTTCTTGTTGGTCAATTTTGGTGGATATTTTTTGTTTGTGATGTATGAAATTTGGTTAATTTTCTTGTGTTTGAAAGGTTAGTGGTTTAGGGTTGTTATAATAATTGGGGTTTAGGATGCATGTTTATGGTTTGCATTGATATAAAATATTGGTTTTTAGGGCTCTATTTTCATAAATCCTTTGCCTTCGTTATAAAAATTGGTCTAAAATGTGACAATTAGGGTTCAGTGAAAGGTGACAAATTCCTAGCTGTTTATTTGCATTTGAACATATAGGAATGAGGCATGTCAACTCAATTCATTTGAAAAAAAAAAAAAAAGGGTTAAAAGGTGGTTGACAGCTCCAACAAAAGGCTTGTGGTTAACCACTCTCAACCTTTTTACAAAGGTGGTCGATTCTTGGAGGCAGCCAACCACCCTAAAAATTGTTATAGGGATAGGTCGACCACCACTAGCTTGTTATGAGGGTGGCAAACCACCCTCTTGGGATGACTGATCGACCAGCCCTAAAGGTTGTCTTAGGGGGTGGTCGAAGGTTTTTTTAACCATAAAACAACCTTGACGGTTGGTTGGGCAGCCCTAACCTATTATAGGGTGATCATCCACCGTGAAACAAATCAAAATGAGTGATCAAGCCTGACAAGCCATCCTCTTAACTTTTTTTAACTTTGTTTTATTTGATATTTTACTATAGAGAAATGCTAGAAGCACTAATTCTTTTACTAATAAATGATTACTAACATAATGTGAAGCTTATTTATTGGTATACGTAGCATTTTTCTTTATTAATTGTTTTGATCTGCTCTAATGAATAAGCTCCACATCATGTTAATACCCATATGTTAGTTAAAGAGTTAGTACCCCTAGCATTTCTCTTTTCATTTGAAAAATGCTAGGGGTAATAACTTTTACTATCAAATGATTACTAACATGATGTGGAGCTTATTTATTGGTATACATAGCATTTTCCTTTATTAATTGTTTTGATCCCCTCCAATGAATAAGCTATACATCATGTTAGTACACATATGTTAGTAAAAGAGTTAGTACAATGTACCCCTAACATTTCTCTTTATTAAATTGACACATATCCTTAGAGCATGTGATTCTCACGTACATTTTAATAAAGATTAATAGAACATGTGATTTTTATGTGCTCTAAGGACATATGTCAATTTAATAAACTAGATTAGAAAAATTTCTTTTAACTTGGAGTTAAAAATGCATGTTTGAACCATATGCTCCAAGGATAGATGTTAATTTTGCAAATTAACCATTACAAAAACAAAAGGAGGGATTGGGAGACCTCAACAAACACCTCAAAAGCGTCCATTACGGTGCATAAAAATAAAGCTACAAATAAAATGGAAAATGAAACCAAACAGGGTTGGTCCCATATTTTCTTGACCAAAAGGTTGAGAAAAAAGGCTACTTAAGACATATGTCAATTTAATAAATTAAATTGAAAGAAATTTTTTCAATTCAATTTAGAGAAAAACTTTATCCTCAACTCCGACCAGAATATTGCACTCATCATCATGTGAGTAGCAATAATAGCATGAGGGTAAAAGGCTATAACTCCAATATTGGTAATGATGCCTTTCTCATACAAATTCCAAGGAAATAAAAAATAAAAGAGGGGGTAGAAGACATCGTTGTTGTAGACAACATATCTTACAATGGCAATTGGCAGAGCACAACCTGAAGGACAACTAGAAGGCACCCCCACGAGTTCAAGATACAAACTGTTAAATTTCTAGGAAATATGCAGCACCTAAAAATGTTAATATCAGTAATAATTCACAATTATCATCGATGAAGACAACATCCATGCTCTTGCCATTTTCTCATTCGAACGCCCGTTGGACACTTTCTCTGACTCTTGAGAGTTGCACCCTGAGAATTGTCTGCAGAGGTTCACAAGAAATGCGGCCAAATAAACAACCTAACTGCACTCTCCCATGGTGAGACGTTATTAAGAAGCAGGCTTTTTAATCTTTTTCTTGGCAGTTTTGGCAATAGCATCACAAATCTCTCTTTTCCGTTTATTGTTATTGCTAATGTTGTTGTTGTTGTTGTCATTACTATTGTTGTTCAGACCAGCCGTGATTGCTGAACTCTTGCCTTGGACTTCCAGAGCATCCTTCACAAAAAACTTCAACCTCCACAAAGTAGATTCACTCTGCATAAGAAACACAATACACTCAATCACTCATTCTGATACAAAGCAACATCGCACAAGAATTGAGCAAATGGGAATACGGGACACAGCACTTATAAGGAGATCTAAATGATGACCTGGGCATCAATGTCGAGGTCCACCTCTTCTGCGGTTGCTTGGAAACTTGGATTATTTTGAGCAACAATCTCCAATGCCTTGGTTAGATCTTCAGGAGACAGTTTGGTGAGTGCTGCCCCAAGCTTTCTCTTCTCCTCGGTTGAAGTTTTTCTGGAAACAATGTTCTCAACATAAGTTTAGTTGCTTCTGCATCACTGCAGAAGCAATAGTAGAGAGGCATCCATACTACTAAATCAGGTTATTGAGGGCGGCACAACAACAAATGTCGGATAAATGAATTCTACAATATTTAAGTAGGAGTAGTCGTTTAAGTTAATTACAAAATGTTAATACAAGCCATTTTACAAATTTTTGGGTATGCATTGGATATATATTCCACAAGCCAAAACACGGAGTGGGCCTGCTTGATATACAATAATATGTAACAAGACAATTCAACCTTCACGTCAATTTACATGAAAATTTTGTTCATAGAATTGTTTGTAAAGCATTCCTCTAGTTTCAAAATAACCATTCCTAAATCACAAAATTTTGCACTTCTATTCACCATACATAAGATACTAGCAAACTTAAATCCACTTACAGCAATTCCATAACTGAAAATTTCTAATAAGTTTGACAACATGAACTCTTTTAAGATATTTGAATTTGCATTAAAGGAAAACAAAATCATATCTATATAAGTTGCCCCATGGTTTAGAAATTTTAAGAAGTTTTAACCACTACTTACCAACATGCCATGAATCCTGTAACTGGTATATTTGGCAATGTGTCTATGACCAAAACCCATTACTAAAGATCTATGTAAATGCATCTGAAAGTGTGTTTAGTTACAAGGGTTCCTCTTCTGAGAAAAATAGAAACTATAGTCGATGAACAACAGTTGCACTTCGTATTATAGATAGAAAAAAAAAGTATAACAGTTGCATTTGGAAATTATACAAATACATAACCAGCATATCAGACAACTAAAACATATCTAATCTAAATAATTATTGGCCCAGTAGATGAGAATAGGAAATATGATCCCATTTTAATCCATTACCTTCATTTGATGACATAACTTCTAATTGTGTTGAAGAAGTCAATTAAGGCAAAGCACTCACAGAGTATAACTTAGAAGGGAAAAGACACATTCACATCCACGTCCACGTCCACAAGCACACATACAAACTCAAAATCAACAAGCTTTTCTCAAATTAACCTGGTTTTTGTGGCATTAGATAATGATATTATGGAACATACCTGCACTTTTGAACAACCATTTCTCGAAGATCTTCCAAATGCACATCAAGCTCATACAGCTGAAAAGAATGAGAATTTAATCAGACTAGAATAAGGCAATCAAAAAAACATCTACAAAATGCTTGAAGATGCTTAAAGAAGTCTATAAATTATCTCAAAAAGCTTCTGTCATTTCAAACATATCCTCATAATAAGGTTGTAAAATTTTAACATACCTCGTTACTTAAATCTCTTGCCATTTTGGCATGAGCAGCCTCCTGAGCAAGCTGCATATCCAACTGTGCCTCCGCTTCCTCCTCTTCTCGACTTTTTTCCTGCAAGTACATTGCTACTGACATTAACGAAATCACCAAGACATCATCAACCAAGATTATTTACTATACTTCTTAATCCAAGAAAGAGCCATTGGTGGTGGGAAAGCAAGTTACCTCTTCAGTGACTTTAGGCAGAAGTTGCAGCCACTTCTCCTCAAACTTTTCCAGCAAAGTTTTGGCCATAACATGAACATCACTTCTTTCATTATTATATTTCATTGCATTTTTGAAAACCAACCTCACATCAGCACATATTTCTCGAACATTCTTATATCCGGTACCATCCTTTGCCTCCATTTGATTTTTTATTGTACTGAAATCCATGGGCTTGTCAATCACCTAGTATTCATCGTCGTGAACAGATTAATCAAAGACAGACCACCGCAACTGAACCATGGAATATCCAATGACAAAGCCAGAGTATGCAGGTCAATTTTTCCAACAATTATAATCATCCCATAAAGCTATCGACATGGCATTACTTGGTGTGCCCAGAGATTACAAGTAGATACATATAATTACAACTATAGATACAAAGTTTCATTTAACTATATAAAAAAAAAATGGAGCAACAGCAGAACAATTATTTGTCATAAACAGTTTCTTTAGAAATGCAATATCACATGATTACAATTATAATGATTGATATATTTGGAAAATTAAAAACAATGAAATTTACCTCATAGTAGTCGTGTAATTTAAGACCTTCTACATCGACAGGCTCCAAAAAGGGCCATGCCCATTTGTGTTGCATAATCTGACAGCCAAGGCAAATACACATCAGGAAATATGAAATGACACACACTATCATTTTCAATCTTACAACATCTAGTTGATGCTACCTTGGTATAGGTGCAATTTAAAGCAAAGAGCATGGTTGTTTTAACTCCTAACATAAAAGAAAGGAAAATAAGAACAGCATTCCACTATGCTTGTCCTAGTGGTGAGAGGCTACTTGATTTGCAAGAGCCTACTTGATGTGTACTAATTCAACTTTAAGAGAACTGCCAAAAAAAAATTATACTGAATAAGGTACACCATTTATAGCTGTGTTCTAACGTACAGCCCACCTTAATCAGAAGTGTGACAAAAATCCCCAGCAGCATTAGTTAATTTAATAAGTGAATTCTGAACAAAGGGCGTATATGAGATCAAATTCTCATAGCATATCAAGCAACTAGTTTGCTATCAATTTACAGTTAGAATTATTAAATTCTAGCCTTTGTTTAGCATTTTTTTGGGTAAGATGCCATGTAATTTATAAAGGAGTAACTTCATAAAAGAGGCAAAAATTGATGATAGAATAGAACTGTCAAAAGAAATTATAGAAGTATTATAAGAGGAAAAATCCACTTAGGCTTGATCCCAAAATGAAATGGTAAATAAGTTTATTCACACACCCGCGCACAGATATACATACATACACACATACATGTGTGTGTATCATAGGCAATGTCTAAGCAGAAATATATATAAAAGAATGGCCATGAGCCTTTTACCAGACGCAAAATTGTGCCAAACTGGCGCATAAGCTCTTGCATTCTCTTGGCAGCAGCTGCTTCCCGACGTGATGCATCTTGCTGCTGCTTCTTAATACTTGGAACATGTTTCTCCTTATCCTTATCCTTTGCTATTGAGCTACCTTTGGATGTGCTAAGATGCTTTTTACTTTTACTCAAGTAGAACTGTTCTATCTCATTCATTCTCTGCTCAAGCTGCAAGGAAAAGTGCAAAACTAATTACTAACAATCAATTCATGAATGTCCAGACATTGATGGACTTAAAGATGACCCAAACAATTGCATAATCAACAACTACACGGGATATCGTTTTTGTTGTAGTGTTACAAACAATCTTTCTTTTCCAGCCGTTGTTTATTAACAACTTTATTACCATTCTTTAAAGATTTTTACGTTTGACATTAAAACTTGTTCATGAGTTTTTAAGAGGAAAAACAAATAAATTTTAATTAGTTTTTTACGGATTTGACTGTTGTACATTAACAAGTTTTTATGGCATTTGATCATTAACAAGTTTTACCGTTTTGACGTTATGACCATTTGGTCATTATATATATATATATATATATATATATATATTAAAGCTATATTATATAATAGTCTCCGTTCTACTGTGGCTGGCAATCCCTCATCCACTTTGATAAAAGGGTTGTTCATTTGCCTTCGTATTTAGAAGTGCGTCTTTAACGAACATAGATGTTATAGTCTAATTCTAAGAGGTTGGGTGTCAAGAGATCCAATCACACCGAATTAAATACTCCAAGAGCACAAAATCAACATTTAAGGACAACACTCTTGCGTGATTCTATAGTATTATGAGATCTTTCCTTACTCTAATTTTAATCTCTTACATTCTATTTATCTTATTGTTAATTTTCGGATTAATATTATTTAGTATCAACAAGAACTTTTGCACCATCAAAATAATTTTACAACAGTTTTAAGGTAAACCCATCAGACAAATTCATGGCAGCATTCTGCAAAAATGAAAAAGAACATGATAATCATACATTCATCCCATATCTACAGCTTTATTCATGTATTTGAATGAGCATCTCTGCAGCTTTATAAATTATTGTTCCACTCACCTTATCAACCTTCACGCAAATTTCGTCTGCACGATATCTGAAACCCTCAATTTCTGCAGCAGTACCATTACCAATATCTCCTATCCCGACATTTCTGAAATGCGAAATTGACGCATCCATTGGATCCATCTGATACAATTATATGATCATTGTGCGTGAGTGGCCGAAAGAGAGAGCATTGGAATCTTTCATTATCCACAAATCATGGAAAAAAAAAGAAAGAAAGAAGAAATTGAAATCCAATACTAATGACGAAACAAAACCTTCACTCGCCCAAGCCTCAGCACAAATTTGGCTTAAATTACGCTCTAAAATTTTTCAAGAAACCTTGACAGCATAATACATTAGAATCAGAATATGAGTTTTCTTTTTCTTTTCCTTGAGCAGCCAAACAGATATTTTCATCTAGTACATAGTAAATTAAAAACAAAAAGAAAATTTACTTCTCAAGCAGCTTCTTTACATCGATCTTAGAGCTTTTACAAACACAAGACCTTAAGAAATAAATTCAACTATTCTTGCCAGAAATCAAAACAGACAGAGTGAAGCCTGCACATATATGCATACGTATACGTATATTTTGCCGCGCATATACGTATACTTATACGTACCATCCCATATTCGCAAGCGCATACATAAAAATACACGTACAAATACAAGGGAAAGATTGGTACCGGCGACGAGGACCTACGATGTGCTGCAGAGGCTAACTCGGCAGCGAAGCTTGGGGTTGGCCGTTTGGGCGGCGAGTATGCGATGTTATTCAGCTGGCCAAGCTGTGAGTTGAACCCAGCGGCGTCGGCTTTTTCATGTTTTTGTTTGAATTACTAAAACGCTGTCGTTCTAGCTGTCTTACTCCACTTTCTTTTTCTTTTTCTTTTAAGTTTTCATTTGAACCCCGCATTGAAAATCTTTACTTTACGCATGATTAATGTAAACTATTATAAATCTTACCGATATCCTGATGAAATTGAGTCGGGCTCTAACTCAAATTAGACTTAAATGAGTATGTGTTATTCTTACTATTTAGGTCTTTCTTATGAGATTCTCGATTGACAAATATTACTATAATCGCACTCAAATAAAGTAGACAACTCGGTTGTCCGCGCTTGTATATTAGTTTGCTCAGTCAACTAGATTTGTTAATATGATGGCTCCGCTTGGTAAAAGATTATGTAATTAATTATTTGTTTGAATAATAATAAAAAGTGATATCATATAAAGTAGATATTTTAAATTTTTTGTAAGGAAAATGAAAATATTATGTTTTGTAATGGGTTTTTTGTTTAAATAATAATAAAAAAGATTGATGTGATATCAAAACTAAGAATATTTTAAAGTTTACTTTTTAGAGAAAATTTGAATTGATTACCAAACAAAGCCAATGTGTTTTATAGTGTGTATTTGAAGAAGTGTAAATAGATGGATTGCTTATATGATGGATGGTTAAAACATATTTAAAAAATAATGAATCTTCTTAAACTAATTATATCATACATACATATATTTCACTAGTTTGGTATAAAAAATAAAGCTCCGTAAGATAAAAAAAATTGTCAGAAATATGTTCAACGAAATTATTATTATTATTTTTTTAAATTCCTTTAAAAAATATTGTTAGTATTTGCCACATACGAAAAATCAGCAACGAACAATGTTTGGCGATTTCTAGCGAACACCACGACAAATTCCAACAACCTTTAATGGCGTCGACGGGCGGCCATCGACAAATTCCAGCAAACTCCGACAGTTATCGACAAATTTTAGCTAACTCTAGTGGCTGCCAACGGCAACGGGAAATGAACTATGAGAGGGAGTGTGTGCTAAGAAGCTCAAACTCAAAAGTTTGGTTATAGTTTTAAAAAAGGAAAAATTATTTATGAAAATTAAAAAATATTTTTAATTTAACCATAATTTTTTATTGTATTAAACACCAAAAAAATTGAAGATTTTTTTTTTTTTTTTTTAAAAAAAAAACATTTTACCTCAAAACAAATCGATTTTAAGATTTGGTGCTAGGCACTAAATATGTGAAATTGTGAGTAAATTTGCTTAAATGAATAATAATAATAATAATAATAAAAGAATAGTGGAGAAACTCCTATATATCCTAAGAAGAAAAAATAATGAACTAAAAATTGAACAAATGTACAAGACCTCCCAACAATACAAAAAATTAGGTAAATTAATCCATCCGTGAGCACTGAGCAGGCCGAGCCATCTTCCCACACGTGGGAGGACCACGTCACACGATCACATGAGTGGGAAACAACCGAAAGACGCTATAGCCAACACTCTAGCCAGGTGGCTTTTACACCTCAACGGCCGAAGCAGGCCCCAATGACTCTTTCCACCACTGGCGATCACCGGTTCATCCGGAACCGGGACAATCGGCGCTGGGGTACGCCGGCCTTGCCTCTTCCTTATCTCGCTCAGGTCCATCGGCTGAATCTTCGTCAGCCCAATCAAAACCTTGTGCTTCCTAGACCCACTGCTCTGGTACCGGTAGCTCCCGGCTGCCGGTGCCCGGAAAGAGCTTGACCGGCCTGGGCTGCTCAACCTAGCCGAGTGAAAGGTCTGGGAGTTGTTGAAAGACTCCGATCTCCACTTTGGTTGGACCCCACCGGGCAACGGATCTCTCCGGTGTATGACTCTGCCGCAGAATAGTATTCTGTCCGTTGAAGGGTTTGTTCCAGGTTTCGCGTTGGTGGAGAACTCGAAGAGGTCTGGGCGTGCCGGAGAGTTCTGATAGCCGGGTTCGGTTTCGGTTTCCGGGTCTTGGTCGTGAATGGGAAGGTCACAGAGTGAGAGTGCGTCTTCCTCTGGTTCTTCGAGGTTTAGGAGATGGAGTTGTAGTTTGTCTTCCATTTTCTTCTCAGGCGGGAAAGGTGAAGAAATCAGAGGAAGAGTTGGTGTTTAATGGAGTGGACAAAGACCAAGTTATTTAAAGGAAGAGGACACAGAGAGAGAGAGAGAGAGAGAGAGAGAGAGAGGGAGGAAGGTTCGTTGGAGGTGAGGCTTCTGGAAGAAGCTTGGTTGATTAATTCAGTCTTGAAAACGTAGGAGTGAGGGTGGGTTAATTGGTTCAACAGAAAGGAGAGAATCTACTTTCTAGGAGCAGAAGGTTCTGTAGAATTCTCAAGGATATCGCGCGTAGTAGGTTGAATTTTTTGCAAAATTTTAATCATTTTTTTTTTTTTAATAATATCTGATAAGTTGATTTTTGTTGTTGTTGTTGTTTTAAAGCTTTTTTTGACCGGTTCGTGATAAACAAGTAGCCCCTTTTAACGGGGTGTTCCAGAAGGATATAAAAATGAGCTGACGCGTCTCCTCCTTCTCTACACGTTTTAACTGTACTGCCACGTAAGTTATACCACCCAATCAGTTTCCGCCAAGTCAGCCAATCTAGACTCTCGCAATCTGATTCTGTTATAGGCCAGCAGCCCACGGCCATAAATAAAATTAGGATGTGCGAAAGTCTGAATGGGTCGGCCCATCCATTCTTGGTTAAGAATAACATAGAAGGCCCATGAGGCCGAAATGAAAAAAAGATAAGGGGCATTCCGAGAATTGAACTCGGGACCTCTCGCACCCTAAGCGAGAATCATACCACTAGACCAAATGCCCGTTGTTGTCAGCTTTCAGAACCAATAAATATAGATAATATTAATTCTCATTAACAATTACACACTCTCTATTTCTGTTTCACTCGCTTCCTTTGGCTCCGAATCAGACTCAAAAAACACTGACCTATGGCCAGGGCGGCTCTCCTTCGCTTGCTCCGATCGCAATCCGGGCAGCTCTCATCCAGAAGCCACTTCCTTTCAGGTTCCATAAACTTGAGCGACTGTTTGTTTAGCTACAGCTTTCTTTGCTTTCTTCTGCGAATATGAGTTTTTATGTATCTCTTAGCGACACTTTTTTTTTTTTTTTGTAATTTAGACACCAAAGTAATTAGCTAATATTGAATAGACCTAGGCGGTCTGCAATCTCAAGCTGATACCTTGGAAATGACGTCGGTGGCAAAAAAAAAAAAATCCCATTTGGTTGTTTTGAGGTCTTGTATTTTGTTGTCTGTAGTGGTCAATGAAGAACTGGTTAGGGATAGATCATAGATATCTTTTATTTACATTTTTTTGAGCAAATATTGCTGAGAGGAAGCTATATAGGATAATACATCAGCGTGGATCACATACGTTGTCTATGACTGTGCCTTTTGGCCTCATGATTTTGCAGGCCAAATGCTTTTTTTTTTAACTAAATCGCCGAAAGTTTTTTAAAACCACTCGTTTTGAAACCACTGGATCAGACAGACACTATCTCTCAAATGTCTGAGGGAGATGATGGACGGGAATTTGGTCGGATAATGAATGGAGAGTGACCCATTTGGCAAGATTATGTTCCATAGAGTTGCCTTTCCCGTGCACTTTTTAAGCGATTTATAGCTTAAAATTGGGGTGAATATTTGTGGATTCCACCCATTAGGGGGGGTATGTACGCAAGCCTACTGGTTTGCTGTTATGTGTGTGTGTATGGCCATATGGGCTGCCACTGAATGATTTTTGTTGGGCATGGAGGAGGCTGAGTTTATAGGTTATGAATCAACCAAACCAAAGGTCTGAATGGCCAACCCTCCACATCAGATTGGAGGAAATTCTTCCAACCCAGATGTCAGTTTAATAGACAGTGGAGGAAAACTTTGTTCCCCAAATAATTGACATGCATTCCTTCTATACCAGGGCTTGACTAAATCAACTAGAGGATGTTGCTGCTAATACTGAATTAAAATATCTTTGGGACATAGTTGAAATAGCTGTTCTCATCTTATAGTATATGGTATTGACTCTGCTGACTAGCGCAACCTCGCCCTTTGCATTCAACTGGACATCGGAATGATAGGATCCACCACAATTTAAGTATTTTGTGACAATCCTAAATTTCCCTGTTTCATTAACACATATTATACAACTGTTAATTCGTCATCATGGACATTGGACACCCACACGCACTCTTACACATACATGATAAAGGGAAAAAGGAAAGTAACAGAAAAGATGAATCTATTTTGCAGCCTATCTAACATTACAATATGTATGTGCTCTGTTGACTATCTAATGTTTTTGCCCAGTAGTTGCCGCAGCAAAAGTCAATTTTTGACATATCCGCTTAAGTGCTGCACATCAACACCTTGTTAACCTATCATTTCTCTTCTAAACTCATGAAGCGGAGCTCACTAATTCAAATCTCTCATTCCCCATTCCAATGGACCAATTAAATCCTTGAGTGAAATGGATGGCTCAAAGTAGTATACAAAGCATTTTTTCTTCATGTTAGGTTAAAACCCTGGCTTCTTTTATTTGTTTCTCTGTTTCAGACTAGAAATATTTTGTCGGTAGCCAAACACAATATTCTCTTCAAAACTATGTTTGTAATTAATTATCCATTATGGTTGTAACAACTCATCCAGTTAATATACAATATTCTTTTTGTATGGTTTCTGGATTGGAGAAAGAAAAGTTACTTTGAGAATCCATATATTGCTGCTATTCTGCTTTATAACTTCTGTGCTATTTATGCTTGCCTGTCTATAACTAGAAGAGCATTTTTGTCAGCTGTACTGTATTGGATGCCTTCTTACATGCAAATCCTAACTGAACTTTCCCTCTTCCCTGCCTCCCTCTCACCCCACTTTCTCATATGAATTTAATTGACTTTCATGACTCTTATATTTTCTGGTTTCTGTTCTAATTGCTTGTTGTTAAGAAATGCATAATATTTTCATTTATGTTATTATAGTATCGGTAATATTTTTTCTCGGTACACCAGGTTATCATTGCAGGTCTAGAACATGGACACACAGTCTGAATAGCAAACCCAACTTCAGCTCTGCTCTCCAGCTTGCTGCTGCTCAGAAAAGATGGGCATCTCAAGCCACTGACAGCAAGATCAGTATTGGGCCGCAGAGAGGGGGTGAAGCTGGGGAAGATGAAAAAGATACTGGAGTTGTTTATTATGGTCCAATCTCTAGCACCATCAAGAAAGTAAAGCTCCTTTCTCTTTCAACCTGCTGTCTGTCTGTATCACTGGGCCCAGTCATAACCTTCATGACATCTCCTGATATGAATGTGATTCTCAAAGGTGCAGTTGCCTCATCTGTAATATTTATGAGTGCTTCCACCACTGCAGCCCTCCACTGGTTTGTAAGCCCATATATTCACAAGCTCAGGTGGCAGCCTGGTTCAGACAGCTTCCAGGTGGAGATGCTGTCATGGCTTGCCACACATATTCCTAAGACTATTAAGTTTGCAGATATTCGGCCTGCCGAGACCAACAGGCCTTTTGTGACATTTAAGGCCAATGGGACTTTTTACTTTGTTGACAAGGATCACTGTCATAACAAGGCTTTGTTGGCAAGACTGACTCCACAGAAATTAGACTCAGCTTTGAAGAATTTGTGATTGGAAACTCATCCATGAGAGCTCTTAGAAGCTTTGCTTTTAGAACGGCTGAACTATGCTATGTACTGCGTTTGTGATAAGCCCTGGCTCGGTTTGAGCATTTAGGCATTCCCATCTTTCTTCTTTAGAAAATTCTTTGAGTTGTTTTGACATCAAATATCACTTAATACCTGAGGTTTTCTTGCTGTGGATAAATTGATTAAATGAGGTGTAAATAACATGCAGCATGAGTATATTCAATTGGTAGTAAGATTCATATGCACCAAGTCTATAGAATTCTTTAAGGTTGCCTTACATACATGATACATGACAAGAATTTCCAGTAATATTTTATTCGAATTACTAGTAATTTGGACGATAAATATAAGAGAGTTCACATATAACCTATCTACCTGAATAAGTGGCCGAACATATTAAAATTTATCTAAACAGGTAAATTCTATATGTGTTTTCTCACAATGTGCTGTTCAAATTATTAGCTAATTGATGGACATCTCAATAATACTCCAATCCATTGCAGTTTGCAAAGAAGAAAACTGTTTTCTAAGTGCAATTACTCATATGAGGACATAACCACTTCATAGAAAGAATTGCACTTTATCTTGGTTGTTTTTAGGGTCTTTGTTCAGGTTGCCAACTCTTTATTTTTATGGACATAATTTTTTTAAAAAAAACTGATCTAGAAGAAATTTCTTTTAACCTACTATAGCAAGTGACAAGTGTCATTCAACATGTTTGAGTTTCTCAAAAATCAAATTTTAGGTTTATAAATTAGTAGAATGACAATAAGCAGAGAGCAATATTTCCTCCGTTCACAAGATCCAACGGTTCTGTCTTCTTCTTAGAGCCACCAACAAAAAGACATTTCAAGCAACAAATACATCAATAGAGGGTCCGTTCTATAACCTAAGATGTATGTTTTTTCAATAATGTTTTATACACGTTGTGAATTGAAAATGAAATTATTTTGCACAAATCTAACATATGATATTAATTTTTGTCGCAAATAATTCAGGATGGAGACTAAAACAAACAAAAGCTCAGGGTTAGATCATAGCCCTCATTTTTGCAAGTTCTGATTCTTAATACTCTTTTCTCTTTCTTTTTTTTGGAAAAAAAATAAATGATTGAAAAAAAATTGTTATATCTTCTTCTACATTTTATCATTTCTGATAAATTGAAGGAAAATATAAGGAAAAAAAAAAAAAAAATTTGGGATGTTTTATGTGAATTTGAATAACTACTTTGTTTTGGGGATTTTTTTTTTTTTTTAAGTAGTTGATATAATAAACTACTTAAAACATATTATGATCATAGTGTCTCACATGACTTAGGTTTAATCTTAACCATGTGTATATAAGTTATTGGACACCCTTCCCTGACAAGCCAGTTTTCAAAGGTGAGTTCTACCCGTTTGTAACATTTGGTATCAAAGCTAGTTACCATGTTGAGGAATTCGAGTCACGAAGGAGACTGAGCTAGATTAAGAGTGGAGCCCACCAAAAGAGAAAATACTACTATTGGGTTAGTCTCAATAGAGTAGGTCGCCGTAGACGTCAGCCACGAAAGGGTCAAAATATTACAAAAAAAAAAAAAAAAAAAGCCAAAATATTTTTAATTTATCTTGTGAGGGAAGACCAAGACCAGGTAATGCAGTAGTTGAAAACCAGTAAACAAGTTCTAGAGAATACGCACAAAAGTTGTAAATCAAACTATTTTAGGAAAGACTTGTTGGACGCGCGCTTTCTGTTTAGTTTCCTGACCTCGTGAGCTGACTAATATCTAGAACTAGAACTAGAACTTTTTATTTTATTTTATTTAAGTAATCTGGAAGTTTTAAGCCACGTAAGATTATTATGTTGTATTATAAAAATAAAAAAGTAATGTTATTCTTTATGTTTATTTATCACACTTATTTTATACGTATTAATTTGCTGTGTTTAAGTGATATCCGCATTATGATTTAAATAAATAAAACAATTTCTTTTATTTTATGTTATTTTTTAGCTTTTTTATATATATTAAAATGAAAATTTTAAGTATGTGTAAAAAATTTAATTATATATAAATGCAAAAACCGGGAGAGGGGGCAAGGACTCTTTCCCCCCCTGTAGTTGAAACCCAGTAAACAAGTTATTAAGAAAATAAAAAAGAAAAAAAGGGTGCAGCAGAAAGCTCAGTAGCAAAGAAAGTAAAAGTAAATGGTAAAGCAAGTAAAGACTTTGAACGGTTTGTGTAAAATTTTTCTCTTTGGTTGACCAAATTTCAATGTTAAGGACGTAACTTCACGCATTTTCTATGTAGAGACAATGCGATTTGGTCATCAACGCAAACAATGGTTTATCAAACATGGGCTTCATTTTTTACGATAATGATTGTCAAACAAGTTTATTTTTAAGGTAAGAATATACAAATACATTGTGTGAATTGTCTTGTAATGTTTTCAAAGAGTTTAACTTATATCTGGACCAAC
This sequence comes from Corylus avellana, assembly GCF_901000735.1. Classification (NCBI taxonomy): domain Eukaryota; kingdom Viridiplantae; phylum Streptophyta; class Magnoliopsida; order Fagales; family Betulaceae; genus Corylus; species Corylus avellana. Next base: position 26,054,809 of record NC_081547.1, read on the forward strand.
CTTAAAACCCTACTTTTACGGTCCTCAATCAACAATTGACACATAAGCAAAAGCACAACAAGTGCACAAAATTAACCTACAGCCAAATACATTAGATGAAGAAAAGAGAGAAAGGAGAAAAAAGAAGAGAGACCCACGATCATCGGTCTGCTGAAACGGTGCTGGCCGTGACCCACGACTAGCCAGACCTGCCACCCACTGTTGGGTCACGACAGTGGGTCTCTAGCTGGGTCACCTTCATTGTCTCCAGCGCTGTCAGTCACCTTATCCGGTCTTTAGGGCGATAAAATCTCTAAAGGCTTAACCTTCCCCTTTACATTTTAGTTTTGAATCCAAAATCGAATTTTGAGGCATTAGAAACGAATTTTGAGGCTGGTTTCGGCGGGTCACGGCCGGCCAAACCCACACCGTGGGTTTGACGAACACCCAGCAGCACCCAACGCCACCACCAACGACCAGCACCACCTCCACCGACGGCCCACCATCCAACCAGAAAAGATGGGTTGTTGAAGAAGCTGATTGTAGAAATTTTTTTTGTTGATTTTGTTGGGTCTCCCTTAGTTTGGCTGAGTATGGCTAAATGGCCAGTTGGTCTTGTACCGTTGTTTTGGCTATGGCCGAATGGAAGAAGAGGGGATTTGGAGTTTGGGTTTTGTTTTTTCTAGTTTGGCTGATTGGGGTTTTTTTCCTCTCTCTCTCTCATGTCTCTCTCCTTCTGCAGGTTTTTTCCTCTAGCCGTATGTGCTAGGGTGATTGGCGAGCCACCCCAGCCACGGAAGTGGCCCGTGCGGCCACCTTGTGGGTCAGGCCAACCCACAGATGGGTCAGCGTGACCCACGAGTGGCGAGCCACCCAGCTCTTCTTTGATTTGCTATTTTTGTTTTCATTTTAATTTTTTGCACTTTTCTTGAATTGATGATGTGTCAAATTGTGATTAAGTGTTGTAAAATGGCTATTTTGCATAAGATCCTGATACTAGAGACTCTCATTTTCAAAAAAGAGTTAAACATTTGATAAAATCATAATTTCACATTTCAAAACTAAAATTGTGCATTTTAAAATTGTCATGGTTTAAAAAAAAAAAAAATGATAAACCCTATCACATTAACTCAATAATATAATGACCGTCGATATTGACGGAACTAGGGTGGCTGGTGTAAGCCATGACCCCCAACACAAGAAAAAAAAAATTATAAAATAATATATATATTTTGGCCTATTGGGCCTTCAATAGGCCCTAATCTTTTTATATTTTTTTGCCTACTAGTTCCTATCCACTAAAATTTTTACCCTTGGCTCGAACTCGTACTAAATTCTACCTCCTCCCAAACGGTCGACCTATGAACATCACCACATCAATCGATGTATTTCATTGTTTTCTTCACCACCGTCGTCACCCCGTTCGTCACCAGCCCTACTTCTTCTTCTGCCCTACGTTTCTTTTCTAGATCTCCCTCCAAGCTCACCGTCACATGATCTGAGTTTGGACTTTGGAGGAAAGTTTTTTTGTCCGCTGGGGAGAAGGAAAAATCCAACGCGGAATTAGTGGCCCCACCATGTCAATTGTCAGCAAAGCAACTGCCAAATGGACAAAGTATAGTGCCATCAAAGTTGGGACCCACCCAAAACAAGTCCCCACATTCAACCCTTGGATGGACCCACATACTACGTCCACGTGGAAGACAACAACCAGTTCTCTTCAGTCCCCACCCCCACAAACAAGCAACAAACAAAAAGAAACGGTCCAAACTTATAAAAACAAAAAAAAAAAAACAAAACAAAACAAAACGGTCGAAAAGTCAAATCCATGAAAATACCAAAAAACCCCCATCTAGAAGTACAACACCCCCGTTGTCTATCTCTGACTCTGCCTGTACACCCAATAGCCTATCAGAAATTCATAGCCTTTTCAAGCTCCATCAGAAGATTCGAAGAGGAAGAAGAATAGGTAGACTACGCTACCACTACTTCCATTTCTACTTCAATATTTTATTCCTCTTCCTCTAGAAGCCATTCCCATCAACCGCCCCGAGAATCTCTCTGTTTTTCTCTCTTTGTCAGCTGCTTATTTATATGCCCAATTCTTCGGTTCTCTCTCTCTCAATCACCAAACTAGAAGAAATTGTTTCTTAATTCTTTACTATCCAAATCCCATCGCCTTCTCATGGAGTACTTGCAAGATCCGTATGAGGCAGAGGAAGCGCTCTCTCTCTGTGATCTTCCCATCTACAGCGACGACACAGCATCCAACTGGGATGACTACACAAAAGAAGAACAGCGCTTGTCCTCCGACAACGATTTCTTCGAGTTCTTCAGCGAGGACTTCGCCGCCGCCGCCACCGCCGCCTCTACAGCGAACAACCACATCATCTTCTGCGGGAAACTCATCCCATACAGAGAAACCCAGAGCCGCGAAATAAGCAGCGGCGACACGAAGCAAAATCAAAAGAAGAGAGATGGCTTTCTTCGGCGGAAATCACTCTCTTTCAACAAGAAAAAGTCGAAGGCGGAGGAAAAGGGGTCGAGCGCTTTGGCATTGCCATCGTCAAAAGGGTATGTTTATGCCGCCAAAAACAGTGACTTTTCCGTTGGGAAAGTTTCGTTGCTTCCACCTTCGACGAAGTCGAGGTGGTACTTGTTCCTGTTTGGGATGGCGGGGCTTCCGACGGAGATGGAGCTGACAGATATTAGGACAAGACAGAGCCGGATGAAGAGCCAGCCGTCGACGATGTCTCAGTCGTCGTTTGAATGCGATGAAATGGTTAAAGGTGTCGGCGACAATGCGAGGAGGAGTAGAGGGAAGGGGCTGTGGAGGCTGCTAAGGATGTTGGGGTGCAGTAGTACTCACCAAACAAACGCCGTCGTAAAAGCTTCCGCCGCAGGTTGCGTTCCGCACGTGTGACGATCGAGAAGCCAGAGTTTGACGAATGTTGTAAGAAATTGATGAGATCAGCGACAGACAAGGAGGCTTTTGTGTCTGAAATCTGAACAAACAAGCAGGCCAGGATTAGGAAGATAGAAGAAGAAGAAGAAAGTAGGGTTTGGGTGGCGAATCATAGGATATACAGTTTTGAGTGGGCTTCCCATGATTTGTACGGTTGTACCCTTGTGAGGAAATCTAATACATTTTTAGAAACATGTTTAATTAGCAGAAAAAAATAATCTAATGTATGAGTTTGAGAAGACAGATTCCTATTCTATTATTTATTCACTTCTAACTTTCTAGCCACATGATGGTTTTTATTTTTTATTTTTTATTTTTTATTTTTTATTATTTTTATTTTTTAAGAACATTCATTCAAATTAAAAGAGATTATAACATAGAAATAAAAACAAGCTAATCTGAAAAACCCAATTCAGACAGACTCCTAGTCTCTCAATGAACCGGTAGGAGACCAAAAAAATCAAAGATACTAGTGAATACAAATGATTAAAGCCACACTATAGGATGGATAAAACTATATGGAGTAATAAAACCCCTAAAAACTTAAATCCTGACAAGTTTTCAAAGAAACTGTGAAGTGAAGATTTAGGAGAGAACAAGCAGTGAAAAAAGGGTTTCTTTCACAAACACCGAGTCTATGGCCTAACCGGTTCAGGTTATTTTTAAAAACTCAATTCAGACAGATCACTAGCACCTCAATAAACTTGAAAGAGACCCAACAAGTGAAAAAAAGATACTCTACACAGACACAAAGTCTGAGGCCCAACCAATTCGGGTTAAACATAAAGCTACACAGCATAATATAATGGAAATACATGACTAAAAGCTGGAAAAGAAATCTAAGTCCAAACAGAAACACCAGAAGCAGAGGCCGAGGCGTGGTGACGGGTGTGGGACATGATGGTGTTGGATGATCTAACAACCCAATGATTTTACTTATCTTTTTATTATTAATAAATGGAACAAGTATAACAGAAAGGCAATTTTATATTCAAGGATGTGGAGTTATCTTCAATGTATTGCTTTCCCATATTGAGCAGACGCCAACCATCATACTACTTCACAAACCATCATAAAAGCAGCAACAGACGGTTCTCATCAGTCCAAAAGTCAGATTGCTTTACAAACCAATTATTGAAACTTCCTTAGAATCAGTAGGAAGCCTAGTTTTACATAGCAAATAAACAATGTGAGACTTAGTACCAATGAATATCTTTTTATAAATTCATCACTCTACTTAGGCAACTCATCTTCCCAATATAAGACTGGTCAATTGGAAGCTTTCTTAGAATAACTTATAAAACTCATTTTTGCGTAGTGATCGGTAATCAATGCAGAGCTTAACACCCAAAGTATTTTTCTATAAACTACCCACTCTATGTAGGCAGCACCTCTTCTTAATATGGGATTCTAGAGTTACAAAAACGATCATCTTAATGGTCTTTTGGTCAACTATGGAACAAAATCAATTTGAATCTGTTTCGTGTTTAGTTTTTACTTTTTGCACTATTATAACCGCATTGGGATGTTTATTCAATTCCTCATCCCTTCTTTTGTAGTTTTATTTTCTATTGAAATTATCATTATCTTGCTCAGATATTATTATTTTTTTTTTTCAAAAAGAAAGGATAGGAATTTCCCAACTACCATGACTAATTCTTAATCTACAAGGAACTTTATCATAAATGGGAATCAATTGGGACATGAAGCACCCAATAATAAGATACACATCTTAAATGCCTAAACAACAGTGGAATACGTTGATCAACCTCCCATCCAACCATCAAAATTGCTTCACAAACTGCCATCAAAGCGACCCTTTCCTAGCCTTTGGTCAAAGAATTATGGAACCAAATCAATTTGAATTATTTTCCCGTTTAGTGTTTATTTCTTTCACTAGCATAACCGTATTGGAGTGTTTATTATTTGGTCCCCACTCCTAGTGATATTATCATTATCTTGCTCAGAAACAAAAAGAAAAGAATAGATACTTGCCAACTACCATGACTAATTCTTACTCTGCAAGCAACTTAGTCATAAATGGGAAGAAATTTGGGCTTGAAGCACCCAATAAGAAGATACACGTCTTAAATGCCTAAACATACAGTGGGATATGTAGATCAACCTCTTGTCCAACCATTAAACTGCTCCACAAACCGCTATCATGGCGACTCTTTACTTGCCTTTGGTCAAAGAGTTATGGAACCAAATCAATTTGAATTATTCTCCTATTTCTTTCACCATTATAACTGTATTGGAATGTTTATTCAGTCCACACACTCCCTCCTAGTGATATTATCATCATCCTGCTCAAAACAAAAAATAATAATGAAGGGGAACTGCCAACTACTATGACTAATTCTTATTCTGCAACGAACTTGATCATAAATGGGAAGAAATTGGGCTTGAACCACCCAACAAGAAGATACACATCTTAAATGCCTAAATATACAATGGAGCATGTTGATCAAAAACGGTTCCAAAATTTGAAGTCCCTCTATAATATCACAAACAAAACGCAACAGAGATGTCAGCAGACCTCATCTACACATAACTTCTAAAACCCTAATGGTCTCATCAAAAACTGATTGAAGAAATTATAAATAATTTGGGAAAAATGGCTGCCCTCTGAATCTGACATAGGATCAAATGTGGTAATTTCTCGTGAGAGCAGTAACCTTCAAACCTTAGTTTTCTTCCCATTCTTTTTGTCTCCTTTACCAACAATATCTGGATCTACTTTTCTTTTCTCTGAATGTCCTTTGCCATTAACACCGACATCTTTTTTGATTTTCTCTGCTCCAGTAAACTGCAGCAAGTATTGTTGCCAAGCACAGTAATCTTAGAATGCATATAAAAGAATAGTAATGAGATTCTTTAAGATACATAATTTCTCCCCGACTTTTATCAAGTTTGTGACATAAAATTATGAATGGGTTAGACAGTAGTAAATCACTCCTTGGCTTTACTAGGGAATAAACTGATGCTCTTTACATATAACTCAGCATTAGGGAAGAAACCTGGTACCCTACGTTATGTTATGTCGAATCAACTCAAACAATGGAGTCATATTGACTAGCATTCAAAACCAAAAAAATTGCTAGCAAGGATTATCAGTCACCTTGAATAAAAAGGGAAATGAGAGGAAGCATGAACACCCATGGAGCAAAAAGGAAGGGGGGACAAAATAGCGAAAAGTGAGGGTTATTACACCTTATCATTCAAAACCAGATTTCTAGAAGCAGCCTTCTCCATGATGCTTCTGTAATACTCTGTAAAGCGGAATTTGCCATTATGTTTCTCCAGCTGAAATCAACCATTTATCAAACTAAGAAAAGTTGTATTAATCTAATCCACAAATAAGTATGGTTGACATTGATAAAGCAAACCTGGAGAAATGATTCAACAGATTGCTGATCTTTTGGTGAAAAAGCCACCTCATCTCTTTTCTTCTGCACAAACTCTATGTTCTGCTCCACCTACAGTACCAGGCGAAGAGTTATCCACAATTCATTTGAATCAGCAGTTGGTAAACCATATTACAGAACTCATAACTCTTCCCCTCTACTTTGTAATAAAAAAACCAACAGATCAAACACAAATCAAGAAACATGATTATCCCAATCATTAGGTCATTACTGAGGCAACCATAGAACAGCACCAAATGCATCCATAGAGTGGGATGGCGTTTAGGAGACAGCTGCTAGATAAGTAAAATTTATTTGTCAATGGTAAAATATTTTTAAATCAGAACTTGTACCTGATCAATAAAACGCTTCACCACACGCTTGAAACTCTCGACAGTGGTGGTCTCATGAAATTTCCTAAGACGGATGAGAGGAATAGTCGCCAGTTCAGGAAAAGATATGTGGTAGCTCCACTGAAGAAAGTGCACCGAAAGCAGTTCAATGGCAGATGAAACACACTCTTCTTGGAAGTTTTTTGATTTTAACCAATGTTTCGGCAACTGTACAAATGATATCCAATATTAATTGTAATCAATATGCAGTAGTCTCGACTGTAGATAAGTATGGATTTTAGAGAGCAGCTGATGAGTATTAAGTTACATGACGAAAAGGTGTCAAATCACATCAGAGAGAATTCAGGAATATAATTACATAAGTACATTACTCCTTGCTAACCTTAACAGCAGATAAGAAGTTGAAGGCCTTTCCGCGTTTTCCACCATCCTTGCCAACTTTATATTCTAAAACATCCAACGCCAAAGATGAAACAGGGATGAAAATCCCACTAGAACTGGAGAGATTATTCAACCATTGGATGCATTTAAGTCTTAAAGGTAAATATCTTGGTCCAGGAAATAGGAGAGCCACTCCATTTATAATTTGAATGACCATAAAAAGCAACGGCTGAAGATCATAATCACGTATGTTTGCTGCTGTAAACATAACCCAGAGATCAATGCAATTAGTGTACTGCCAACTGCATATTTTCTTGAGTGCTTCCTGGCCATCAACAACAAAAGGCAAAAATCAGAACAGTTCCCTCCACATTGTGATATAATGACTCATTGATAAACTCTACACACTCGCGAGCATCTATATACAAGTGCAACAAGCTAATATGCCTGTATCCAATAAAACAGGAGACTGAAGAAAAATCATAATCATTGTGTACCTTCTTCTTCATTTGTAAACCCTGCTGCAGTATCTTAGCAACTTGCTTAATACAAATCATTGCTTTATTTGATGATTTCTGCACATCCAAGGAGCACAACTCAGCCAAGGAGTTTCTCAGAAATTGCACATGTTTAAACAGATCTGGCTCCATGAATTGACAGTGACCAATAAAGGCTTTGTATGTTTTAACCAAGCAGGTATCAAAGCAACTGGAGCTAAACACAGACGCCAAATCTTTTATGATGAGAAAGGAGTGTGATGATAGAGTCCCTCTGCCAGTTGCCCATAAATGAACTGCAATCTGCATTAATTTTTTAAAAGATAGTTAGGATGACCTAGCATGGAATGAGATTCACATACAACACAAAAACCATTGACCAATAACATAATAAAATGGATATTACTAGCAGTGAATTCTCACAACAATTTAATAGTAATACCTATCATAATGTTCACTTATAAACATTGATATTTATGTTTCAACTACATCAATCACAAACATATATATCATTAGTTTATCATTTAAATGGAAGTACCTTAATCAATCTGTGCAGTAAAGATGGGAAAGCAGCAAAGTATATCATTGACGATCTGAGTCTGACCAAGGAGAGGGCCAGTATCTCATAGTCCGTAACTTGATTCAGGAGAAACAGGGTACTCCTCAAATAAGATTTGACTAGTGGCTTCAGAGCTTTCCATTTTGAAGTATTCTTCAACTCCAAAATTGTCTCCTTCCTGCACTTGGAGCTCGATATTCCCAATAGGCCCCGAAATATATTATCACCCTCATGAAGCATGAACATCAATATCTCACAGAAAGTTTCACTGTTCTGAATTCTATTACACGAATCAGCATCAAAAACACCAGTTGATTTGGTTCCATAGTGGCATGCCGCACGGTATCCATTTATGAGGCAAGTTAGGGCAGACAAATTATGCTGCTCTTTGACCAGTTGACACCAAAATTTAACAGCCGAGACAGTCAAAAACTTGCCCTCATTTGACTGCATGCCTTCATTACTTGTCTCGTCCTCATCAGAAAACTGGTACAAGAAAAAACATACTGGAAAGTTCTTCAAGTGGAAAAACCAAACAACATAAATTAGTGGAATGAAAAATTTGGGATTCCAAATTTTCATTTCTAATAGATTCTTTTTCACCTGATATTTCAGCTTCATGAATACTGTTACCAAACAAATAGCAATCCACTCAATAGATTTTTCACCATTTCTTAACTAACAGGATTCTATCATATAAATTACTTCAGCTGAGAGAGAGAGAGAGAGAGAGAGAGAGAGAGAGAGAACCCTTTAAGATCATTCCCTTAAGACCAAGAATATTAGTACTTTCCTTTCCATGTCCAAATATGTGACAGAAAAGCAATTAAGAAGAGAGAGAGAGAGAGAGAACCCTTTAAGATCATTCCCTTAAGACCAAGAATATTAGTACTTTCCTTTCCATGTCCAAATATGTGACAGAAAAGCAATTAAGAAGCCACACTCTGGTACTATAAAACAGTGATTTTTCTTGATACATTTAAGTAAAATTAGAAAAGCAAATAAATCTAACTCTAATATAACTCTACAAAAGAAAAGGTATAATCTCATCAACTTATGTATCAGTGATGAACGTGAGGCCCCAATATTTCATTTCCCTCCTCTAGTCCTCTATACACTTTGAAGGCAAAGGAAGTGTAAACAAAATAAAACTCATACTTGAAAAGCAAGTTATTCTGGTTGTGAAAGTATATGCAAGATAAAAACTCAGATCACGACACAAAATCCCCGATGATAATTTCCTTGGGATACCAATAGCCCTTATAGAAAAGAAATAGGTAGTAAATAACTTACAGTCTCTTCATTTCTGAAAGGTTGAAGATCCTTATCATAGCTTTCCAACAACTTAAAAAATTCTGAATCCTGGGGAATTTTCAAGTAAAATGTTCCATTAATCAATGAATAAACAAATACTTAATAGCAATTAATAGATAAGAACAAAAATTTAACAGCTAGTGAGTAACGTGAGAGAGAGAGAGAGAGAGAGAGAGAGTGGTGTAACAAAAGAGAACATTCAAACCATCCAGGATCTATCGCGTATTTCACAAACTCTGATTTCAGGCTCAAACAAGCAAAAATGCACACAGCACCTTAAATAATGTCCAGTTAAGCATGAAACGTGTCCAGGATAGGAAAGCTAACACTCCAAATTATGTTAAATTCAAAGTTAATGCTCCAAAATCCCAGCTAAAATGGATCATTCAGAAAAAAATTCATTTGAATTCATCAGGCTTGTGATTCTACTTAAAATATCCAACACAAGCTGACTTACCAGGATAACACTGAAAAAATAGTAAATCAGTGGTTAGGTAAATTTTTTCTGCAATATGACAACACCGGTCCAGCATGTATTTCACAACTTATAAAATATATCATAGACACGTAAAAAATAAACATAACAATTTATTGTTTGACGTTAGCTATTGAACTAAGAAAATCACACATATGCCAAAAGCCAGAAATTTAGCTAAACTATCAGGAAAGGTAGCACTATGACACTTATATTATATCCAACAAATATAATAAATCCTTTTATTATAAATAATCAAGATATCATTAAAAGCATAAGACGCCCTCCAGTTTACATGAAGTATACAAGAGAAGCCACCTAACTAGTAGGGACAAAAAGAACAAATATAACAATCCTAAACTGAAAAAAAAAAAAAAAAAACAAACAAACAAATATCAACCAAAAATTATAAAAATGCTTAAAAAAAGAAAAGAAAAAAAGAATACGTGAATACCTTTTCCTTCAACCTGTTCAATTTTTTTGTCTTCTTTGCAAGATCTAAATGAATTTCCCTGTTCTGCAACGACAATGCGCTACCTCCACTGTTGTCTGCATATGAATTCCGTCACAACACAAACAGAAGATGCGTAGTGGTATGAGAACAAATGGTACATGATATTTATAACATCGGGTAATACTGTCCTCACCTCCTAGATAACCCCCACTCCCACTTTCAGCAACATATGTGCAGCTCAAGTCCTGATTGCCCCATTACAAAATTCAATGAAAAGAACAAAAACAAGAACCAATAAAAAGTTAAAACACATTTTTAAGCAACAATAGTATAATATATTTCACCACCTCTGAGAGATATCCATCACTCTCTGAATCGTCTTCGACCACATCGCTGTCATCTTCACTAAATATCGTATCAAGGGCAATGTCTTCAATATCCCCACCTTCAGGGTTTCTGAGAAAAAGACGACACATGTGAATTTGTCGTAATGGTTCTCCAAAGGATTTAAATGGCATGGCACAAAAGTTTTAAACCAATTAATAATAATGATGGGGAAGATACACAGCATAATAAGTCAGGAAAACCCGAGTATGTCAATCGCAACAAGAAAACAAAATCATTCCATTGTTAGTAATGAGAAAGATGTATCAATTTCACCTTTTTTACCTTCCATTAGACAGCTCTGTGGTGACACCTTTTTGGTCTTCAGCATCATCATGCTCATCTCCTAAAGCAGGCAAATCAACACGACAAGACTTAAGAACTCGACAAGTAAGAAAATAATCTCCGACAAGGCGACAATAGCAGGAATAGTGGTAAACGGAGTTACAAAACCGCATAAATGAATTAATTAAATCACCCAAGCTTGAATATGACAGTCCAGCCAACTGGTAAAATGAAAATCGCCAACCCAAACAAGAGCATCAATTGGTGTATCGAAAAATAAATAAATAAAATAAATAAAAAATTATTCAAATCCACAAAATAGTAGTCACTCATTTTAACTCCACTGGGTTCAACAAGCCCTATACCATACACAAATAAACCATTGATTTTACATACACCCACAACATCTATAATAAGACACTAAATGCGAAGAAATGAAACGAAACACATACACACATTAAAGAGAAAGGAAAATTACTGATACCGAATAGAATGCTTACTTTTAGAAGCTTTCTTTTTGAACACAGACTTGTTTTTCCGCTGTCTCTTGAGCACAGACTGAAGATTCTTCTTCGCGAACTTCCTCGCCTTCTTCCCCAGCTTCCCCATTCCGTAACAATGTCAAATATATTCTAAACACACAACCAATTCAAACTTCTATAAGGACAAATAGAGGCACGAAAATTCACACCCATATTGAAGCGAAAGACCAAGGAAAATCAACGGAAGGGTTTGAGTTGTCCCCAAATCCATCTCTGATTAGCGAAAGCTACCTACCTCGTTTTGCTGAAAGCTGTGTCACTACAGTACGGTGCTCTATTTCTCTATTCGCTGAACACTTCCAATACCTCACCGATTTCACAGTCCGATTAGAACAGCTCGACGATGGCGGAAAACTGCTGTCTCCTGCCTGCCCCTCTCCTCCTTGCTGCTCTTTCCAAATAACCCCAGTCCCTGGGTTGAGGCTGCAGAACCAGAACGGAAACAAATTTGGAGCCCTTTGTTTTAGGGTTTAGGGTTTTGGGATCAGGTTTTTCTACAGCACATATGCTGTTAAAAAAGCAACGGTCAAGATTTAATCAAAATCATTTTAAACGAAACTCTGTCGTTTTATACCCTTAAAACAAATTTTATACCCTTAAAATCACCCTCCAGCTCCAACAGAGCTTCAATGGCCATTTGGTTGAGGCCCTTTAACAAGCAAAACAATTACACCAAATCAATCTATCTCAGCTCAGCCAGTAGCCACTTCAAACAGACAACCTTCCTCGGGTAAAGATGTAAATTTTGGGAGATATTTTACAAATCCCCTATATAAAAAAAATTAAAATATATATGCTTTATATAAGATATCATGTTAATAATGATAGGACAAAGTCACAAACTCTAACTTGGTTAGAAATTGAACAAGTTCAAATGCTACGAGCAAGGAAGTCATGACAATCATCCTAAATTGCATAGCTTTACTAGCATGAAAATCATAAATTCATTAATCGCTTGCAATTAATTGGCAGTTAGCGGTTAATAATCTAAATAATTGTTAATGGCTTCTTCAAGAATTTAAAAAATAAAAAAGTTCAATTTTTTTTTTTTTAAAAAAAAAAAAACGACGTCGTTTCATGTATTTTTATATGTATAAATATAATATATATTATATAATATACATAAAGGCGGCCTTCAAAAACGGTTAGCAATTAACAGTTAGTGCGGTTAGCGGGCGGCCACCTTTTCACTCTTAAGTTAAAGTTATGGTTAAAATTTACTTTAAAATAAAATAAATAGAACAACCCGTCAACCTGTGAGTTAGCGCGTGTGACATGTTTATTAAATGGGTAAACGGCTGGCTCGTTTATGACCTGAATCCGTTTAATATAAATGCTAATCCTAAAATTACGTGTCATGTTTATATTGATTCGCGTGTTGCGAGTTAAATTGTCAATACTAGATACAAATAATTTACATTCGAAGATTCATCTACTTACTTGTATCACCTTTTCTTTATACGATAATACGTGATAATAGTTTTCCTATATGAGTAAGAGGCCCACTCAATAAATCCTCGAAGAGCTCATTTCATAGGCCTCCCGATGCTACCCATGTCCCCCTTCATTTTGGGCAGGAAATACAAGATTTCACATCCAAATGATATTGTCCTTCAATTTGTTGATAGTGACAAATCTCTTGAGGATTCAATGTCCGACATGAATCACAGTTCCTGGCTTTCTTATGAGAATATGGATAATAATAAAAAGAACAAAATTAAATAATAAATTGATAGATTACGATTATTGTAGGTGGTGAATGATGAAAGATATGTAGGTGAAGAATGGAATTATATTGAATAATATTCCACTTAGGGGTAGAAGTCACCAGTATGCACACGAGGTGCTTGATAATATTTCTCACTAACTACTCCCCTTGTTTAGCACATCTACATATAGCAAACTTAACTAGAATGGTTGGAGAGATTAATTGTGGCTAATCTATCTAGGCGTGATCATAGTAGCATCTAGTAGCTGGGAGCCGCATAAGAAAGGCCTAGACAGTAGGAACTAAAGGTGCTTCCTTAAGTCTAACTGAGTCATAACTTGACCCAATCCCACCAAGACATCAATGAGAATTCAAGCCGTTAATACTAATTAAGCATATGTAGGAATTCTGCATTGCGGAGATTCAAATCCACGTCCTAATACATATCCTGACCACTTAAAAAAAAAATTGGACCATTAAATCACAACCCTTGGCACCAATCTTAATCCATTAGTTGTTGGAATCCTTTCATGAATTCAGTCATATTATGATTGGAGAGGCAGACCAGTCAATCTTGAATTCTTGCTCTTATTAGGAACAATCTTAATCCATTAGTTGTTGGAATCCTTTCATGAATTCAGCCATATTATGATTGGAGAGGCAGACCAATCAATCTTGAATTCTTGCTCTTAGTAGGAACAGTCCGAACAGAGATAAGCATCTCATCTTTCAAGACAATCACGTGAGACTGCCCTCTGTCTCTGTGCACTGTTTCTCAACCCTTTTTTGTTTGAGAAAATAAGGTAACATGTGATGCAATGAATGCAGCCACCAGAACATGCCCCTTCCGTTTAATGTTACCTAATGTTAATCCAGCAAATTTTAGTTGCTGTATCTGACAAAGTTTACATTTTCCACGCTCTAGGAGAAAGCGTGCAAGACACTCACTTCAACTCTCATGTCTCAAGCTCACCTCACCTGAATGACATGATAAGGCGTGGACTTTGGATCATATTTCTCTTTCATCATTATATTCTATATTTTATTTTATATTTCACTTTACATATATGAATTATATCGCGTTTTATAAAAATCTTATAAATTTTAAAAAATTCTCGATTTAACTTTTTAAACTTTTAATTTAATTCAATTAACCTTATTTATCATATTTTAAACGTTAAAAGTGATAAAATGATATTTATATTCCTGACTTTTTTTTATAAAATTTCAAATTTATACTTAATTTCAATTTTTTCTTAAAAAAAAAGGTTATTTAAAAAAAATCAAAGAATAATTTAGCATTTTTAGGCATTTCCTTTAGAAGTTAACAGCTAAATCTAGCATAGGGGAGTTAATTGAATGAAATTAAAAGTTTAAGAGTTTAAATTGAGAGTTTTTAAAATTTACAGAGTGTTTTCAAAACACGTAGTAGTTCAAGTCTTCAAGAGTTTAAATTGAAGTTTTCTCATCCTTGTTTTTTTACTAGCAGTAGATGCCCTTTATATCATTGTGTTAGGATTTTATAAAAAAAATGAAGATAAGTAAAAATTTTGTATTTTTGTAAAAAATAATATTTTAATGGTATATAGAAAGATATTTTAATATTTTAACAACGGCAAAGCATTATAGTAGACGTTTAAACAAGGATTTTGCAAAGATATTAATTGGAGTCAAAGTAATTACGTGACAGACTTTTATTGGCGGAAGAATGAATGATGAAACTCCCCATTGGACCCGCAACGGCCATATCAAAATCCCCAGATAACTACTCATTGTACTTATTTTCGGAAAAACGAAAACAAAAAACAAAAACAGCAAGTTGTGTTGTTGCTGTTGTTGTTGCGGTTGATGTTACACTCATGGCCGTTGGTAAAATCTTAAAATAGAAACCACAGCCTATCGGCCCCACCTTCCTCCACCCTCCAAGCTGTTATTGTTCCAACCCCACAGTTGAAGTTTTCTGCGGGAAGATCTGGTCCCCCTTTTCCTCCTCTTCTCCCTCTCTCTCTCTCTCTGCCTGTCTCTTTCTCTCGCTCTTTGTTCACAGAACACGCGTGTTCATCATCAATTCCTTTGAATATTTTTGTTTTTTGTCACAAAGAGAGAGAGTTCATTAATTCTCAGAGATCTGGGGACTGGGAACTCCATGCAGAGCCAGAGGTATTAGAATGTTTCTTTTGTTTTGGCCTTTGTTAACGATACATTTTTGTCCATTTTTGTCTTGGTTTATGTGGGTTCCTGGTTTTCTGTGAAGATCTTTCTATTTGGCATCAGGGTCTTGCACCATTTGTTGGGTTGGAGACTTGGGAGTAATTAATTGGTGGAAAGTTAACCGTTTTTTTTTTATTTGACTCGATGTTCTTAGTCCTCATTAATTTTTGTCCCACATTAATGGCTTGTTAATGGAATTGATAGGTCGTGTTTATTTTAGATCTGTATCCCAAATGCTCACTTCCCATTAAAGTTTTGACTTTTCTAAGTGCTATATTTCTGGGCTTGCTGTTGTTTCCTTGATTTGCAGTAGGTATGGGAAATTTTGTTCATTTGAAATCATGTGGGGCTAAAACTTCATGCTTTGCTTTGTTTTCCCGTAGGTAAATGACTAGAGAATGGGGAAGAAAGGGGGCTGGTTTTCTGCCGTGAAGAAAGCTCTCAGTGCAGAACCCAAGGAAAGGAAAGATCAGGTTTGGATGGTTTTTATCTATGTTTTATTATCTCAGACCAAAGAAACAAACTTTGATGCTATGTGTTTTGCAATTAGATTTGTTTCCAATTATTTCATCGAAGATAAGATTATAGTTAAAAACTATTATACGTTTGTTTTCATTAGAAAACCCATAAATCAAAGAAGACTTGGTTTGGGAAGACCAAGACCAAGACCAAGACCAAGAAATCTGAAGAAACTGCATTAGCTATTCCTGCTCCTCCCCATCCCATTGAAGATGTGAGGTCAATCGAAGCCGAAAATGAACAGAACAAGCATGCTTACTCTGTGGCAATTGCCACTACTGTGGCAGCAGAGGCAGCTGTTGCCGCCGCTCAGGCTGCGGCGGAGGTTGTTCGTCTCACTACCGTTTCACATTACTCTGGAAAATCAGAGGAGGAAATTGCAGCTATCAAGATTCAGACTGCATTCCGAGGATACTTGGTATGATAGCCCTCGAGGATTTGTATATCTCTTATCATATTCTAGCAACATGATGCTTAAATGACGATTTTATCTGAAAAATCAAGGTTGAAATTGTCCACCTGTAGGAGTTTGAATACTTTTCATGGCTTTAGCAGATGTGAAGCAATTATATATGCTTATTTTCTCTCAAGTTTGTTGTCTTCCTTCATTGTTCGAAACAAAGGGCAGTATTGAGCATTTTGAGTGTTTGAGAAAACTTGAGACATATTGCATTTAACGGCTGAGGAACTGGTTATGAATTGATTTCCTTTCCTTTTTTTCTTTTTTTTTTTTTTTTTGGTGGAAAAGGTTTCAAGTCTGTGTTATTGATTGCCTGCATTTGTGTCAACTTCTACTACAAATTTTAAGATTACCTTTTATGTTTTTGTTGAGTATACATAGCATTTAGGAAAAGGCATTCTTTTCTATTTAGGGAGCCAGTTTCAGTGATTTTTCAAGCATAAATTCTTTAGCCCATTTGTCAACAATTTGCTGTATATGGGAAATGGTTTTTACTGCTGGATTTGGTCTCTCAGGCGAGGAGGGCATTGCGGGCTTTGAGGGGATTGGTGAGATTGAAATCTTTGATACAAGGGCAATCTGTCAAACGCCAAGCAGCTAGCACATTAAGATGCATGCAGACTCTTGCTCGTGTGCAGTCTCAGATTCGTTCAAGGAGAATAAGAATGTCGGAGGAGAACCAGGCTCTCCAGCGACAGCTCCAACAAAGATGTGAGAAAGAGCTTGAGAAATTGAGAACTTCTGTAAGTGCCCCCATCCTTTACTTTTTGACCGAAACCATAGTTTTACCCAATACATTTCTCAATTGTTGTTTGGCTATGCAGAATTTGTCTTATGGCTTGCCCTTTTTATCATTCCATTATTTTGTTTGTGAATTTGTGTTTTCCGCTTGACTTATGTTACAAACATAATAGAGGCACCAAATATAGTAACAGACAAAAAAGGCAACTTCTTCACAATTTATTTGTCCAGATACTGCAGGCAATAAAATGATGGGTCATTCTGTTTTCTAATGACAACTAGTTGTTCTGGTTCACTGCTTTCAAAATGTGTGGTTTTATTATTGTATGGCTTAAAGAATAATACTTCTGCAACAGATGGCAGAAGACTGGAATGATAGCACGCAGTCTAAGGAGCAAGTCGATGCAAAACTACAGAGCAGGCAAGAAGCTGCTATACGAAGAGAAAGGGCATTGGCGTATGCATTCTCGCATCAGGTAAGAGACTCTTCCTCTTATTACATGCCAACTATGAAAATGTAATTTGAATTTTGAAGCACCGAAGGGTAGAGGTGATTTAGAAGTATTTTAAGCCAACAAAGTGGAGAAAAAAAAAATAATACAAATAATGTGCAGTTTCTTGACCTTCCTGCCTTAATTTGCTCTCTCCTATTCCTTTGCCTTCTAGTTGTTAATACATTAAAAGAAGTTAAACAGACATACGTGAGACCCGTATTCCATTTACAAACACGCATACTCGCATGCTCACAAAAGATATTATTTTGAATCTGGAATGAAACTTTGTTGTGGGAGCTAAACCAGATCTTGGTGTTTCCAACAGCAAATGTGGAAGAACTCTTCAAAATCTGCAAATCCAACATTTATGGATCCAAACAATCCTCATTGGGGTTGGAGTTGGTTAGAGCGATGGATGGCGGCCCGACCGTGGGAGAGTCGAAGCGCGATGGATCATAGTGACCGTACCTCTGCAAAGAGCGCTGCAAGCCGTGCCATCTCTGTTGGAGAAATCACCAAAGCTTATTCTCGCCGCGATGTTAACCAAGATAATAATAAGCCTTCGCCTACAGGCCAAAAATCGAGCCGACCTCCTAGTCGCCAATCTCCTTCAACTCCCCCTTCTAAGGCACCATCTTCAGGATCGGTAACTGGGAGACGAAAGCCACGAAACTCCATGGGGAGTGGCTGGAGTGGGGATTATGACTCGAGGAGTATGCTTAGCGCCCAGTCAGAGCGCTGGCGTAGGCATAGCATTGAAAATTCATCAGTGAGAGATGATGAGAGCCTTGCTACCTCACCTTCAGTTCCAAGTTACATGGCATCAACACAATCAGCAAAGGCCAAGTCCCGGCTGCCAAGTCCATTAGGGTTAGAGAAAAATGGGACGCCAGAGAAGGGATTGGCGGTTTCTGTAAAGAAACGTCTCTCGTTTTCTGCTTCCCCGGCTGGACCGAGAAGGCATTCTAGTCCTGCTGATATGTACACTAGCTCCATTAAGGACAGTGATGTGCATACAGAGGATAAAAGTAAACAATGAGTGAGGAGACAATGAAGTTGTGAGTTTACCAGTGCAAATGAAGAAAAGTAAATAAAAGAGGGTTACTAGTGTTGTTCTCACTCGACATCTTTTTCTTCTTCTGGACAACTGCTCTTGTAAGAAAACGTTTGTGTATCATGCATGGGATTGGTTTGGGGATGATATAGTTTATGGGAACAATGTTTGATACCTTGTGTTGTGGTCTTGTGGGGATTGCTTCTCTTTATTCATTTTGCTTCTCTCATTTATTTAGTGGGGTTCTTTAGATTCTGGCTCACTATGTTGATGAAATTCTTTTATGATTATGGTTTCCTTTGGATTTGGATCCCCTAAAATTTGCTGTCAGAATTGCGACTTACCCTCAACCTGAGGGCTGCCTGAATTGTATGCAATTCCAGTAACGAATTTTAGGGAATTCTAATCTGTTTCCTTCGTTTTCTTTCAAATGGTGAAATCTACTTATAATTGTAGATATGCAAGGGACAACTCGTTGTGGTGCTATTTACAAGTCTCTAGAGCTGCCATGGGCTTCTAACAACAGATACTTTTTTCAACTTATAATCATTATAAATATGTGGCAACCTACAAAGTATAACCCCCATCTTTGATGAAAGATTTGGTTTCAATTCTTGGAGGGCATGGTTGATGGTACCTATATGCTTGATTAGTCACAAAAAATATGCACTGAGTATACGTTTGGTATGTAAAATGTCTATTCTATCAAAAAAAAAAAAAAAAAAAAGGAAAAACCTTTTTTAGAAATTGAAGAAGGTTGAATAAAATAGCTTAGCATCATAAAATATGATAAGCTCTAACATTTGGAATAGTCAATCTTTTCATGGGCAATGAGAAGTATTTCAAGACTATTTCATTCAACTTTCTTCATTTTTTTTTAATAAAATTGATTCATTTTCTTAATGTAATAGTCATTTCACGTACCAAACATAACCTAGGATAATTAAACGTTGGAGTCTTTAAAACCCAACCACTGCTTCAAATTAAATGGTTCATACTTTGCTGTTGCCTCAATGTTTATCAAAAAGTGAGAAACAATGAATTAAGAAGAAATTAAAATAATCTAAAATATCAAACATGTTAACTAACACTCCCCTGGAGCCATATATATATTTCAAAACAAAAACATTGTTTTAAGATATTCAAAACATAAGTTACAAAAAAAAAAAAAAAAAAAACACTTTTCATCTGTATATCATATTAAATTTTCTTTTAAAAAAATTAAAATTGAAACACTTTTTTTTTCAAAACCATCATAAAAAATACGGAGGTTAAATACTATTCCAGTACCTGTGGTTTACACCAAAATCAAATAGCCATCTAGGTCTTCAAAAATATCACAAATGGTACATGTGGTAAGCCAATAAACGGTATAAACCCACTTGGTACCTCTGTCAAGATTTTGTTAAGTTTTTGAACCGTCATTCATGTACATTTTTTTTTTTTTTTTTTTTTTTTTTTATGGGGGTGGTTCGGCCACCCCAGCGTATTTTTTTATTTTTGGTTTTTTGTTTTTTTTTTTTTAAATGATGTGGCACCCAAAAATTCAGGTACCATGCCACGTGGTGCCCACGTGTAAGGTGATGTGGCGTTCCGTTAAAAAACTTAATTGAATCTTG